>NW_006922603.1:45441-47656 GCF_000298275.1 Orycteropus afer afer
ATGTTGTACACAACAGGTGCTTACCCAAACATCTGTTGGGTTAAGTGAACCATAAATTATTTTCTAGTACAATGAAGCTAGGAAAGAACAAATTGTGGTGTCAGGCAGAATCCAGCTGTGGAAGACCACTGGCAAGCTTCAGTCTCTTCATATGTAAAATAGGGCTAATAGCTACTTCACTGGGTTATCAGTAAGGATTAAATGAGATATCCTAGCCTAATGCCTGACACACAACAGGCACTTAATAAATGGTAGTGGTTATCAGTGACAGAAGTAGAACAGAGTGATTAAGAACACATACTCTAGAATCAGGCTGGTCCCACACCTTACTTTATGTGTGACCCTGGAAGGTTATTCTGTGTCTGTTTCCTAATTGGTAGGTTGAGGATGTTCATGAGGATAAAATGAGTCAATATATGTAAAGCACTTAAAGCAGTGCCTAGCACAGGGAAGAGTGTTAGGTGTTAGCTCTGATAATTATATTCTATCCTTACACTGATCTTAAGTACAGTAATACTTTCCAGCTTATACCACAAGTGCTTAGAGTAGCATGTCAGAGAAAGAGAAAGAGAAAGAGAAAAAAAAAAAGGAACAGAAAACACATTCACAGAAAGTGGACACAGGCAGAGTCATTAAAAACAGCCTGTGGAAGCTATGGAAAGCTTTTCCAAGGAACCTGTAAGGCCTCTTTGAATTGTTGCACCCTTCCTTTTTTGTCCACTGATTTACTTTACCTCTGACTATTTGTTTCAGGTGTGTGGACTGTGTTCCTTCCGAGGGCAGGGATCCTGTTCTCTCCCCATCCCAGGCATAAGATTGGGCACCAAAGAAGTGCCCACTGACAACTTGTTGAGTTAATGGGAGTGAGAGAGACAGAATATGCAAAGAACGTCCAAGAAGGCACTCTTGGACCCCACCCCACCCCTCACCATCACTACCACTACCACACCACCACAAAAAAAAATAAAGACCAAGCAAAGCAATTGCCAAGATAAATCACTTTTATCTCTATAGGAAAGGGGGGGATCTAAAAAAAAATATAAATTACATTAGTAACACAACATAAGAAAAAAGCAGGGGAAAAAAAAACACCCAACACAGAAGTCTGGATGATGCTACTCTAACTTGTTTATAAAAAGATCCTGCATCAGAAATTCACAATTCTACCCACTTCTAAAAATATATTTAGCATATACAGAAGCAGTGGGCTTGTTTTTAAATTATCTGCTTTTTTGTTGTAAAAATATATTAAAGGTGAATAGAAATCCTCTCTCCCTGCCCCCTATCCAACCCCTAGCTCTCTGCTAAGGACTGGAGACCAGAGGTAAGTCTCTTACCATGTTCTAAACCTTAGTTACTATCACCCCCAACCCCTCCCCAACTCACTTCAAACAATTAGAACATGAAAAAAAAAAAAAAAAGCACACTAGCCTCTTTGGAAAAGCATAACTCTGAGGGTAAACTTGCTTTTCATTTGAAACAACACAAAACAACAAACAGGAGGTTCTGAGAACCCAATCAAATTAAACAAAACCCAAATGGAGGCTGGGTTTCAGATCCACAGAAACTTCTAACAAAGAAACAAAGGGAAAGAGGTCTGGAACCAGGGGGATTTACTAGCAATTAGCTGCCTTTGAAAGATCAAGAGGGCTGTTAATGGGCAGAAGGGCTGGAGACCTGGTCTTGTTCACAGCAGTCAGGGCCTAGTCAGGCAGATGCCTTCACAGGGACACAGGCTTCCTCTTCCCTCCCCCTCACTACCCTCTGCTGCCTTCAAATCCCCAAGATATAGCAAAGCTAGGTGGAAACAGAGGGGAGAGAAGTAGGGGACTCACGTGCTAGGGGGAGGTAGCCAGGCGTTTTGCCTTTGGTGTGACTAGATGGAGAACAGCTTGGCCCCTGGGGTCCCCAAGGTAGAAAAAGCAAATGGGGCTAAGGGACCCCTGATTCCAAGGAAGGAGAATAAAGGCGGGGCTGTGGAGAAAAGAAAAACTAGAGACAGAGAACACAAGGGAAACCTCACATATTCCCTGTGGCCTGCATGGTTACATTCCCCAGAAGCACTGGGCAAGCTGGAGTGCGGTTGAAGGAGGGGGTAGAGGGCAACGGTACATGCCACTTGTGTTGTTGTTATTTCCCGTGGAGTCAGACCTGACTCATAGCGACCCCTCCCCTTGCGTTTCCGAGGCAGTATCACTATGGAAGTAGATTGCCC
>NW_006922603.1:47756-61055 GCF_000298275.1 Orycteropus afer afer
GTTTGAACCACCAGCCTTCTGGTTAGCAGTCAAGTGCCTTAGGCACTACGCTACCAGAGCTCCTACATGCCACTTGGGCAATGGCAAAATGAAAAAAAGGAGGCATTCTCCATCAAGTCCAGATTGCCAGTGAGGCAAAACAGGTAGGAGAGGCAGGGAAGTGAGGGGTGGGTAAGGGTGGAGAACAATGGAGAAAATCCACAAAGGGAAAAAGAGGCAGAAGGAGAGGATCAGATGATCTGCTCCTTCACAGAGGGGCATCTTTTCTCTGCACTCTGCTTGAGTGTTGACTGACATCTGGAAGTGCAAAGGCCTAGGAGTGAAGATGTGAATCCTGAGGTCTTCTTTAGACTAAGACCTCAGGTGGGGAAAGACATAGGAAGGTTCCAAATGGAGGACCCAGGGGTGAGATGTCCAACCACATCCCCCCTCCAGAAAGTCCAGGATTGCTGTGTGATACAGGTGAAGGGAGTAGTAGGCCATAGGGCCAGAGTTATCTGCTTCAGTGGTAGGTGCTTTCAGATTACTGGAAGATGGCTTTTTACCTGCTGATATCCAGCCACAGCTACATGGATAATTTTTTGCAGGACCTCAAAATCTAGGCAAATCCCTGAAGCTTCTCCTGGGACAAAGGGCTTCACCTGTAGCCACCCAGAAGCAGCTTCCTCCAATAGGCTGCAAAGTTATGGCCAAAGATTTCGGCATCTGTCTTCTCCCCACCTTAAGAAGTGATAGGAATCTCCTTTCTTCCCAAGAATGAGTGGAGTCAGCCAACTGCCTTTCTATGGCACCTCTGAAAATGGCCCACAGTGGGGCAGTAAGGAGACATTGGGTCCTCCTCTTTATTTCCAGGAAGCATTTGCCATGAGGGAGCAGAAGCCAGACCCTTCTCCCAGGTATATGTGTGGAAGTGGGGCATGTCCACTAGACTGGGAGGAAGAAGGGGAAGGAAGCATGGACAGAGATGGGCAGGCTTTTGGAGACAGAACTAGAGCTGCACAAGGTGTCAAATGCTGGGCCTCTAACTTCATGACCAGGGAAATACTGAGGGGGCCAGGCTCTCTTCATGCCTCTCTTCATCCTGCTTTCCAACTCTAGGAGGGGACAAGAGTAAAGGGCAGACAAAGCAGGTAAAAGGAAAATGGGGTGGAGCAGCAGAAAAGAGGGTTCTTGTCAGCTGGACGCCACTCCCGTTTACCTGCTACTCAGGGATATGGAAAAGGCAGGCAGGATGCTCTAGTGGAAGTGGGGAAGGGAGTTGGTGGAGGGATCCATGGGGGAGTCCATGCCTTTGGTCAGTCCCAAGAAAGCAGGACAATGCACCTCAGCACCTTGTCTGGGGCAGATAGGATCCAGGAGTGCCCCGAGTCAACAATGGAGAAGGCAATGGGAGTGATGGGGTGGAGGATGGGGTGTAAGGGGGCTCACAGAAGGAGTTTGCCATTTCTGTGGATTTTCAGGATACGGCCGAGTCTCTGCTTTGCTGTGGCCAGGCCCTTTTTGGGACGCTTTCCTGTGGGGGAAGGGAGAGATAAGCAAGGTCCCCCCACAGCTTGGTCAAGGGCTTTAGCAGCAACTCCAGCACCAAGTGTCCTCAGGCCATCTCCCCTTCTCTTTTTGTCTGCCCAGTAAGTCTCCCCATCCTTAGGCCTGGTTTCCAGCCCACCTTGGAAGAAGTACTCTTCTCTTGCCAATTCCCTTACTCAACTGCTTCCATCCAACATTACGTGCCTTTGCTCTTCTTCCTATGACCTCCTACAGCAGCTATGAACTATCTGTGTCCTGGTCACAGTCTGTCCAGTTCCTTTTCCTCACCGCTTTAGTTTCAATCATGTTGCCTCCTTAATACTGCAGAGCGGTGACTGTCCTTTTATGTCCTCTTATCCTGACTACCAGGATTGGACATATGCCAGGTTAATTACCACAGCTCAGTATCCCTGAAGTTGTCATCCTCAGGGCCTTGTTTTATTAGATATCCCTATGCTCATCATTCTAACGTCACACCAACCTTACCATCCTTGAGCAGAGCACTGTAAGGACTGGGCTTTGAAGGACCAAGTGAGGAAAAGAAGGGGCTTGATGCCCCTTTCTCTTGCCTCTTCCTCTCTCTCCATATCAAATCACCTCCCATGTTCTATTTGACTTTTTCCATAAGTGATCAATTTTCTCCCCTACCTTTCTATTTCCTTTGACAGAGCCCCAGCTCTGTCATTCCCTTCTAAATTGATGTATTTGTCTCTTCCCTAGACTGCCCATCTTCAGTCCACCCTCCACTCTGGTCACCAGAAGGATCTTTCTAAACCCAAACCTTATCTTGTCTCTCTATGCTTAAAACCAGTCAATGTCACTCACTCTATGGCCTATGGGATCAAGTCCAAGCTCCTTATATTGGCCTTCAGTGTCTCTAAGGTCTTTCTCAGTTCTATAACCGTAGGGTAGTGGTACCTTGTCCTGATTGATTGCTCTGGGAGCCAACCGAAGGGCGCCGCTGGGTCAGGAAGACACCGGGGGCCATGGGTGTGGTGCTGCGGTTTGCTTGGGCCATGCCACATGCATTGGGACGAGCAGTATACTCGTGGTCAGCAAGGCTTCCTGAGAGGGCCTCTTGTTTAGGCTCAGGAGGCAAGGGGTTGAAAAGCTGGGGTGTCGTGGTGAGAGTTGGGGCTGGTGTTGCCAGGTTCAGATTGGAGTCTTGAGGGCGAGGCTGTTCTACTTCCTTCAGCAAAGGTTTCTTCTTGACATATTTCTTCTTTTGGGTCTTCTGCAGCTCCTGAAACACAATCCAAGCAGGAAGGGAGAGTTCAGGAATAGAGAAAAGAAAAGAAAATCTCATAGAAAGGGAACTGGACAATGCTCAATATGGTTCTGAAACCCTTCCCTTCAGTCCAGCCTGAATGTATACACAATGCATAGGACTTCCAATACCCAACGTCATCTCCTTAGGAAACGAGTTAGGAAATTTGGGTTTTAGTCCTAGGATTGCCATTAATGTGGTAGACCGTGGACATGTCTGTTGTTGGTATGTGCCATTGAGTTGGACCCGACTCATAGTGACCCCTCCTTGGGGTTCTGAGGCAGTATCACTACGGAAGTAGATTGCCCAACCTTCCTTCTGAGGAGTGGCTGGTGGGTTTGAACCACCAGTCTTCTGGTTAGCAGTCCAGTGCCTTAGGCATTACGTTACCAGAGCTCCTGACATGTCAATTAATAATAGCTAAATTTATGTCAGCAGCTGAGGTATTTCATATACTTTATCTCATTTAATACTCCTAATAGCCCTGCAAAAGAAAAACGCTTATTTTACAGATGAGAAAACTGAAGTAAAGGGGCATTAAGTAACTTGAGCCTAAAGCTTCATATCTGAAAAGTAGTTGAGTCCAGTATTCAGCCCAAGTCTATTCAACAGAGAACCTACAAACTTCAAGATGGAACATCTAAGAATAGAAAAAGCATTAACTTTGGAATGAGATAAATCTAAGTTTAAATTTAGGCTTCCACCTTACTAAATTGGATGACCTTGGTCAAGTTACAAACTTTTCTGAATCTCAGTTGCCTCATCTGTAAAATGGGGTTGTTGGAAAGGGTAAATAAAATAATAATGTGAAAACATATAATACCAAGTAGGAATTCAGTAAGTGGTAAAATGTTATTCTATCTTCGTCTCTTACAAAGGCTTCTTTGCTGGTCTTTTTCTTTTGAAAAAGTTCTTGACAGTCCTCCAGGTCACTGGATCTTAAACCTCAATATTGGATGGGAGGGATGAATAAGGATTTGTTTCACTCCTCCCAAAGTGTTGGAGTCTATCCATCCATTGCACCATGGCTCTACTATCCACTGATAGTAGGTACCTGTATAGTGGGCATCTGGAGCCCTGAGAAACTGGAAAGGTAGTGCTGAGAGCATATGAACAACTTCACCTTCTGAAATGCTACCTGGTCACACAGACCAACTCAGTGATTACATTTCTTTGCCTTCTCCTGGCAATTCGAGCCTACTCCTGCCACTTGGAAGATCTGACAGGCTGTGGCTACCATAGGAATTTCTGGGGGACAAGAATAATAATATTAGCAATACATGCCAGGCACTGTTCTATTATTTACTCATTGAATACTCATAAGAACCTGAGAAGTAAGAATTATAATCTCATTTTAAGGATGAAGAAACTGTGACACACAACATGAAAATGTCATCAATATCTCTGAGCTGTAAATAGGGACACTGTTATGTTGGCAAATGTCTTGTTGTCTATGTTTTCACCACAATGGATAAAAAGAAAAAGTAAAGAAATGAAACTGTGGCACAGAGGTTTGTCTTTTCCTCAAGGTAGTGGACCAGTAAGTGACCAAGCCAGGATTCAGACTGAAGCCATATAGCTTCAGAATCTCTGCATGTAGCCATACTGCTATTCTACCCATGCCAGGAACCGCAGAAATCAATTCTCTCATCCTAATTCAAAAATGATCTCTTCACATCTAGATCACTTAGCCTACGTTTTCCTACCTTTGCTGCTAATCTCTTTCTCATACAAACACTCTCACAGAAGACTAGACTGATTGTCTCACAACAGGCCACTTTTATCTTGCCAATTACCTCACTCAAAAAATTGTTAGAAGGTTCTCATCCAAGTTCAGACTTCTGACCTGACATGCATGGTCTTCCACAGTCTGGCCACTGATACCAAGCCAACCCATAATGATAATGATGAAAAGCTAACATGTTTATGGTAGTTACTCTGTGCCAAGTACTTGTCTAAAAGGTTTTTTATATATTACCTCATTTAATCCTCACACACAGTCTATGAGGAAGCTGAGGCACAGAGACGTTAAGTAACTTGCCCAAATGGCTGAGTTAGGATCAAACCTAGGTAGACTAGCTCTAGAATCATGTTTTTATAATCACTACTTATCTTACCCCAAATCCCAATATGAACCTTCCAATCCAGAAATATCTGCTTATACATTCATTCATTCACTCACTCACTCCAACACTGACTAGATATATGTGCTTAGCACAGTGGGGATATCAAGTTGAATTAGATACATCCTCATCCCTGAGGCACTTAGAGTTTAACAAGGGTCATAGAAAAAAATATTTATGATTGTTGAGTACCATGAGAGAATGCTAAGGAAGCATGAAAGAAGGCCACTGAAATAATGTGGTGATAGGTGTCACGAAAGGTTGTTAGGTAAGACATCTGAGGGGAACAGAAGCTTGTGTGAAGGCACAGAGGCATGAAACAATCTGATATACTGATTTAACTATGAGTACCATGTGTAGTACATGAGTACCATAGTGTAGTACATGAGTACCATAGTGTAGTATGGTTGTAAAGTACATCTATGAGGGGCTGTCAGATGAGTGAAGAGAGGTGACTAAAGATCAAATCAAGAGGACTTTGTCTATTATATCAGGGAGCTCCTTTTTTCCTTGAATGCCTCCTTGCCTCTACCATAAACTCAGCCTGCAAAACCCCTCCCCAATTTCAAAAGCTCCTTTTAAGGCTCCTTATAAAAATAACAGTATTTTTCACACCTTTAATTAATTTATCTGTTTATTTAAAGCAGCACAACCCCTCTTATCAAATTACATCTTACATAGCACTGGTATATAAAGAACACAGAGAAGTTCTGGTCAAAGAAGATCCACATGGCCAGCCTTGTCTCTTCTGGCTCCTAACAACAGCCTCTGAGATATTTCTAAGCAACTCTATAGCTCCACAGAACATCACATGAAAAACATAATTCTATTAAATTTTATTTAAATAGGATTTAATTAGTAAATCATATAAACATTTAAGTATTTCATTTTATTTAAATAGCAAGTAACATGAAATTTAAAGTTAGAGGATATGAGTTTGAATCGTGTCTCCTCCGTTTACTGGCTGTATTATCCTGGACTAGTCACTTAAAGAGAGTTTCATTTTCTTCACCTGTAAAATGATGAAAATATCACCTACTGAACAGCTCTACTGGGCATTTTACATGAAACACTGTAAATGGAGGCACCTAGTATACAGCAGATGCTCAATAAATGCTCTAAGCTACAAGATGTGATATGAAGAGCTAAGAGGATACTGATAAGGGGAAAATTAGATTCACCTTCAATTGCTTCCAGAGTTGCTGAGCACATTACACAGGTTAAAGAACTTTGTAAACTATAATGCTAGGAGGTGAGCTTATTCTAGTGAAGATGACCCTCTAGGACAAAAAGCAGTAGTTGAGTTTTCTTGGGAAGCAGGGGATGAAGATCAAGGCAATAATATTTGGTAAAGAGAACAAGAAAAACCTCTTTCCAAAAGACCAAATTACAATAGCTGAGTTACTTCCTAAAGGCTTCATCTGAGGGCAAATGCTCTCACCTAAGGACAGACCTAGTTCCTCCCATCTGAGAGGTTTTTATATACCCGGGAAGGCAAGAGAAATCACCAAAGGTCTTTCTTTGGCTCCATGTTTTCTTTCATCCTAAATTATACCAACTGTGTAACCTGAGGAAGTAGCTTGTTATTAAGCTGGGGTGTGAAGGATATAGGTAGGCTTTGGGACACTATTATGGATAAAGATCAAAGGCTACACACTACTCAATAAGACAACAGTGGGATCCTATCATCCTGAAGGTCTGAGGTTTGAGGTTCTAAATCTAACTAGGATAAGTAGCAGGGCCATTACCTGGAGTGTCAATACCTACCTGTTGGGCCAACTTTGCAGCTGCTGCAGCCAAGCCTGTCTCAATGGAGGCTACCCGGGTCCCCTCACGCACAGGACGGTCCTGCTTTGGTAGGGTTGGGGTCACACGGGCTGCAAGAAAAACAGAATGAGGTGTCACTCTCTTTTTCTAGCCTAACAAGCTATGAGCTCCTGAAGAAGATTGTCTTCTTTCATAATCCCCTTATATTTTCAGTAGGAAGTATATTTCAGGATAATTAAACAGCCCCAGTTGGTGAGGGAACATTCTTCTTTATAGAAGAATACAAGCCAGTCAATGTAGAAGGAATGATATAATTAGAAAATTAAAAGTTTACAAAACCTCTAATGAAACAATTTATGCTACAGAATTAGATATTCACACAATGCCAAAGTATTGCCTCCCAGATCATTTGCTAGTTGAAAGAAGAAAAACCTAACTTTATAACAGATCAGGGGATCATCATCTTGAACTAAGTATCAAAACTTAGTATCATTAATAGTGGGACAATCCTACTTCATGTGCCTCCTGATAAAATAGGATATTCATAGTATCATTTGGGAAGTAATATTGCCAAAAACCTCAAATCAAGTAATCCTTTGAAATTACTTCCACTTATTAGCAAACACAGGGGAAGAAGAACAAATTAAGTGACATCATGAGAAAATAATTAATCTAAAAGATACTTTTCTCTTTGAAAGTCAATTTCATAAAGAAGCAAACAGACAAATCTAGAAGGTAGGATATGGTACAAGACAATCAAACCAGTCTCTACAGTACATTGTTTAAAATCAGGAAGGGTGTGAGTCATGTTGTATCCTCTCACCATACTTATTCAATCTGTGTACTGAGCAAATAACCCAAGAAGCTAGACTCTATGAAGAACAACATAGTATCAGAATTGGAGAAAGACTCATTAACCACCTGTGATATGCAGATGACACAACCTTGCTTGCTGAAAGTGAAGATGCCTTCAAACATTTACTGATGAGATCAAAGACTACAGTCTTCAGTATGGAGTACATCTCAACATAAAGAAAACAAAAATCCTCACAACTGGACCAATAAGCAAAAGGCTGAAGTTGTCAGGAATTTCATTTTATTTGGATCCACAATCAATATCCATGGAAGCAGCAAGAAATCAGATGTCATACTGCACTGGGAAAATCTGCTGCAGAAGACTTTAAAGGGTTAAGAAGCAAAGATGTCACTTTGAAGACTAAGGTGCACCTAACCCAAGCCATGGTATTTTCAATAGCCTCATATGCATGTGAAAGCTGGACAATGAATAAGGAAGACTGAAGACCTGATGTCTTTGAATTGCAGTGCTGATGAAGAACACTGAAAATACCATGGACTGCCAGAAGAACTAACAAATCTGTCCTGGAAGAAGTACAGCTGGAATGCTCCTTGGAAGTGAGAACGGCCAGACTTCATCTCAAGTACTTTGGTCATATTGTCAGAAGAGACCATTCCCTGGAGAAGGGTATCATGCTTGGTAGAGGGTCAGCAAAAAAGGGGAAGACCCTCATCAAGATAGACTGACACAGTGGCTACAACAATGGGCAAGGATTGTGAGGACAGCACAGGACCAGGCACTGTTTTATTCTGTGGTACATATGGTTGCTGTGAGTTGGAGCAGACTTGAAAGCATCTAACAACAACAACTGCATCAAATCAATCTCTGGATTCAGAGACTCAAAAGACATGGCATCCAAATGCCATATGGATCCTGTTTGGATTCTGATTTAAACAAACCAACTAAAAATACCACTTTATTTTTTGTTAGGCAATTAGGAAGAATTGATTATGCACTCAGTATTAGATGACATCAAGGACTGGTGGTTAATTTTGTTATGTATGGTAACAGGACTGTGGTTATGTGACAAGGTGTCTGTATTTTTTAGAAACACATACTGAAGTATATGGTGATAAAAATAACATAATACCTGGGATTTGCTTTAAATATTTCAGCAAAGAATTTTTTTTTAAAGGGAGAAAGTGATAGATAAATATGGCAACATATAGGCAATTGTTGATTCTCAGTGGTAGTGTAAGTATATAGGGAGTTCACTGTACTTTTCTCTATTTTTAATGAAAGAAAAAGGCAGTATCACAGAAAAAATGGTTGTTGGTGGTACTGATCGAGATTTAAAAACTCCTTAGTAAGCTAGCTATTGTTATTATTAAAAGGAAAATTTCTGGATAAGCAACATGCAGACAACAGGCAACTCAGGAGGCTAGAGTCTTTCTTGAAAAGTGACATTATATTTGTTTTAAAAAGATGATCTGAAACAAATCAAGCAAAAATGTTAGTACATAAATATAGAGTCCTGGTGTATCTTTTGTATTATTCTCTATAGTTTTCTATATATGGTAGTTTTAAAACATGGCCCCAAATTCTTTAATGTGTTTTTTACCGATAGGTCGGGTCTATGCCCCTTCTCCTGCAATCTGGGCAGTTCCTTTGTAACCCACAGATGTGGTGGAAGTGACACTGTATTACTTCTGAGCCTAGGCCAGAAAAGGTGATTTCAGTTTCCATTTTGCTTGCTAAAACACTTGTGCTTGGAGTTCTGAGCTGCCATGTAAGAAGTCTGACTAATCTGAGGCCACTAGGCAGTGAACAAGACAGACACATGGAGAAGCTACATATTGACACTTTGGTTGACACTTCTAGTCTTTGAGTCTTCTCAGCCCAGGCACCAGACATGTGAATGAATGAAACTTCAGATGACTCAAATTCCTACTATAAAGTCACCCCTAGCTTTCTAGTTTCCTTGGCTGAGGCCCCAGACATTGTGGAACAGAAATAAGCTGTCCTCATCATGCACTTCCCAAATTCCTGACCTGTAGAGTTGTTTTAAGCTGACAAAAAACAAGCTGTAAAAGACATTTTGGGGGAACAACTGAGAAAATTTATTGTGGACTGGGTATTAGAAGATATTAAGGAATTACCATTAACTTGTTAAGTATAATAAAGGAGTTGCTATTGAAGTTAGGTGCTGTTGAGCCAGTTTTTACTCATAGTGATCCTATGTATAACAGAACAAAATGTTGTTTGGTCCTGCACCATCATCACAGACCATCTGTCAGTCAGTTTATCATAGTGTGGTTTCAGTGTTGCTCTGATACTAGAATCTATGCCACTGGTATTTCAAATACCAGCAGGGTCACCCATTGTGACAAGTTTCAGCAGAGCTTCCAGACTAAGACAGACTAGGAAAAAGGACCTAGTGATCTACATCCAAAAAAAAAAAAATTAGTTAAAACCTTATGTATAGCAGAACACTGATACACTGATGTACTTACTGCTGGAAGATAAGCCCCTCGGGTTCAAAGGCACCCAAAATATGACTGAGAAAGAAAATAGAGTTGACCTTAATGACATGGATGGAGTGAAGCTTTTGGGACCTTCATTTACTAATACGGCATGACTCAGAATGAGAAGAAACAGCTGAAAACATCCATTATTGGAACATGGAAAGGGTAGCATGATTATATAGGAAGGAGCTCCAGGGGCACAGTGGTTAAAGCATTTGGTTGCTAACCAAAAGGTTGGCGATTCAAATCCATTAGTCTCTCCATGGGAGAAAGATGAGGCAGTTTGCTTCCATAAAGATTTACAACCTTGGAAACTCTATGGGGCAGTTGTATTCTGTCCTATAGGTTTGGATGAGTTGGAGTCAATTTGATGGCAATGGGTTTTAAGACCTCCAAAAATTTGTTCCTCCATAAAAGCCACACAAAAAAGTGGCAAAAATTGTCAGAATCAAGGTTTTCATTCATCAAATACTTACTGAACATCTTCCATATGTCAGGTACTATGTGAATAGCTAGATACAATGATGGACAAAAATAAGTAGGATTCCCATCCTTAGTGAGTCTCACACCATGATAATTTGTCATCGTGATTTTCAATAGTAACAGTTCGTATTTCTGCTTCATTCCTAATTATGCTGGTTAGAACTTCTAGAACAATACTAAATAGTACTGATAATAGGCACAAAGCTCTGGTGGTGCAGTGGTTAAGGCATTCAGCTGCTAACCAAAAGGCCATAGGTTCGAACACATCAGCTGCTTTGTGGAAAAAAGATAAGGCAGTCTGCTTCCATGAAGATTTATAGCCTTGGAAACCCAATAGGGCAGTTCTACTCTGTCCTAAAGGGTTGCTATGAGTCAGAATCAACTCAATGGCAGTGGGCTTGTCTGGCTTGTTTTTTTCGTAATGCATACAATGGGCTTGTTCCTGATTTTAATGGGACTATCTTTAGTAGAATGTCTCTTAATCTTTCTTGGGTTTAGAACTCAAAATGGGGGTCACATTAAATATGTGATAAAAGCTTCTTCTCTAGAGAAATACACATACATATACATGCATTTATATAAAATCTATATACAATTTTAAGGGATTCAAGGACCCAAAAGTCCATAGACACTAACTAAAGAAGCTCTGTTCTACTGTTTCATCCTACTGGTTTAAAAGCTAGATGTTCTTCTTCATACTGAGATGTTGTTGCTGTTGTTAGGTACCGTTGAGTCATCTCAGACTCATAGCGACCCTATGCACAGCAGAATGAAACACCACCAAGTCCTGTGCCAGCGCCATGATTCTTGCCATACTTGAGCCCATCGCCGCTGCCACTGTGTCAATCCATCTCGTTGAGGGCCTTCCCCTCTTTTGTCGACCATCCACCTTACCAAGCATGACATCCTTCTCCAGGGAATGCTCCCTTCTGACAACATGACCGAAGTAGGTGAGATGAAGTCTGGCCATTCTCACCTGCAAGGAGCATTCTGGCTGCACTTCCACCAGGACAGACCTGTTAGTTCTTTTAGTAGTCCACAGTACTTTCAGCATTCTTTGCCAACACCACAGCTCAAAAGCATCAATTCTTCTGTCTTCCTTATTCATTGTTCAGCTCTAACATTCATATGAGGCAAATGAAAATACCATGGCTTGTGTCAGGTGCACCTTAGTCTTCAAGGAGACACCTTTGCTCTTCAGCACTTGAAAGAGGTCCTTTGCAGCTGATTTGCCCAGTTATATACATCGTCTGATGTACTGACTGCTGCTTCCATTGGCGTTGCTTGTAAAAGCAACTAATGTGAAATCTTTGACAATTTCAATCTTTTCTCCATTTATCGTAATGTTGCTTATAGGACCAGTTGTGAGGATTTTTGTTTTCTTTCTACTGAGATGTAATCGATACTGCAGACTGTATTCTTCAATCTTGATCAGTAAGTACTTCAAGTCATCTTCACTTTCAGCAAGCAATGTTGTGTTATTAGTGTATCACAGGTTGTTAATGATTCTTCCTCCAATCCTAATGCCATGTTCTTCTTCATATAGTCCAGCTTATCATGATGATTTGCACAGCATACAGATTGAATAAGTTGCTGAAAGGTTACAACCCTGACATATTTCATTCTTGATTTTAAACCATGTGGTGTTTCCTTTTCCTGCTCAAACAACAGCCTATGTCTATGTACAGGTTCCTCAGACTACAATTAATTGTTCTGGAATTCCCATTCTTCTCAATGTTATCCACAATTTGTTATGATCCACACAATCAAATGCTTTCGCATAGTCAATAAAACACAAGTAAACATCTTTCTGGTATTTGTTGCTTTGAGCCAAGATCTATCTGACATCCATCCATCCATCCTCGTTCTACATCCTCTTCTAAATCCAGCCTACATTTCTGGAAGTTCTCTGACAATATACTGCTGCAATCGTTTTTGAATTATCTTCAGTGAGATTTTACTTGCATGCTATATTAATGATACTGTTTGATAATATCTGCATTCTGTGGGATCAGCTTTCTTTGGAATGGGCACAAATATGGATCTCTTCCAATCAGCTGGCCAGGCAGCTGTCTTCCAAATCTCTTGGCACAACCAAGTGAGTGCTTTCAGTGGGGTGTCTGTTTGTTGAAATATCTCAGTGGGTATTCCATCAATTCCTGGAGCCTTGTTTTCACCAATTCTTTCAGTGCAGATTTGACTTCTTCCTTCAGTACCATTGGTTCTTGAAAATATGGCACCTCCTGAAATGGATGAAGATTGACCAGTTCTTTTTGGTACAGTGACTCTGTATATTCCTTACATCTTCTTTTGATGCTTCCTGTATCATTCAATATTTTGCCCATACTGCAACCTTCAATATTGCAACTTGAGGCCTAAATTTTTTCCTCAGTTCTTTCAGCTTGAGAAATGCTGAGCATGTTCTTCTGTTTTGGATTTCAAACTCTAGGTCTTTGCACATTTCATTATAGTAATTGGCTTCGTCTGCTCGAGCTGCTCTTTGAAATCTGTTCAGCTCTTTTATCTTGTCATTTCTTCCATTACCTCTAGCTACTCTGCACTCAAGGGCAAGTTCAGAGTCTCTTCTGACATCCATTTGGTCTTTTCTTTCTTTCTCGTATTTTTAATTCTTCATGGATGATGCTCTTGATGTCATCCCACAATTCTGGTTTTCAGTCACTGGTGTTCAATGCATCAAATCTATTCTGTAGATGGTCTCTAAATTTAGGAGGGATATACTCAAGGTCATATTTTGGCTCTCATGGACTTGTTTTAATTGTCTTCAACTTCAAGTTGAACTTGCATATAAGT
>NW_006922603.1:70406-79454 GCF_000298275.1 Orycteropus afer afer
AAAAAAAAAAAAGATTTTCAAGGTTGTGACCTTTTGGAAACCAATCTCCACCAGGACTACATTTGAGATGCTTCTGAGGAGGCTTGAACTGTCAACCTTTTGGCTAGTAGTACAGTGCTTAACTGTTTGCATCACCCAGGGACTATGGGGACAGCAATATGTTTAGCTAAAAATGGTATCTTCAGGACTCCCTGGGAGATAGCTGTGGCAATGTAAAACAATTTTGGCCAAAGAAATTAAAAAAGAAGTGGAACTTGGGGGTGAGGGGCCTCAGCATGCCTGTTCCTTCTTTCTTTTGTTCTTCCTTTTCTTTCTGACTACAATTCAACCTATACTGGAGGTAAAGCAGCCAACCTGTGACCCTGAGAGGGAAAGAACTCACTAAAGATGCTTCAGAAGTTCCTGTTACTCATAGGCAGACACTATTCCTAATTGATATATATATTTAACGCATGGGAGGAGTGTACAAGCAAGCATTCTCATGCATGGTTGGTGGGAGTGTAAAGTGGTACATTTCTGGAGAGTTTTTGCAATATTTATCAAGAAGTTTTAAAACATTAGTATTAATTAAACTGTGTTGCCAAGGGCATAGGAAAATAAGCACTTTTATGCATTGCTTGGGGAAGTATAAGCATTCTGTAAGATATATTGTTAAGTTAGAAAAGTGTATAAAGTATCCTTTCAATTTAATAAAAAGGGGGAAAGGAAATATATACATGTATTTGCTCATATATGCATAAACTATCTCTGAAAGGATACCCAATAAACAGGTAACAGTGGCTGACTCCAGGAGAGGAATTGGAAAGCTGTGGAACAGGGGTGGTAGGGAGACTTTTCACTGTGCACCCTCATATACTTTGGCCCTCGTAGGATTTTTGGGGGATCTCTGATGGTACAGTACCTAAGGAATTTGACTGTGAACCAGAAGGTTGGCAGTTCAAACTTACCATCTACTCCATGGAAGGAAGAAGGGCAATCTACTTCCATAAAGATTTACCTTGTGGGAAACCCGATGGGGGTTGCTATGAGTCAGAATTGATTTGATGGCAGTCAGTTTGGTTTCTGGTTCTTATTGTAAATAAATAATCAGAGATACAAACATTTATATATAAATATTCATTCCAAATGTTATCACTAATTATGAAAAATTGGCAATAGTTTAAATGCCCCAAATTAAAGAAGTTATGTAAATTAGGTATATCCATGGAATAGAATATTTTGTAACCATTAAAATATTATTTATATACAATTGCATAGAAACATGCTTACATTCATTTGAAAGGCCAAGCATATTTATTTTTCAACGATTACATTCACTTTTAGTCAATGTACATAATTAATTTTAAGACAGAATGTAAATATTAATGATCTTCACAATGTAAATGATGAAGTGTGGCTCACAGAGGGAAGAAAGAATAGGGGCACAAATATCCATATCTTCCAAACCAGATAGTCAAGAGAGACAGACAGGAGTTGATGGAAGGAGAAATAGAGGGTAAGTTGATAAATCAATAAATGGTGAAATAACTCTATTATTATCTTCAAATTTGGAAGTAACTACTAGAAAAATGAAAACTATGAGGATGCCTCTCAAGCATGGGAATAAAGGTAGAGAAAAGATCATTACTTTTTATCCTAAATTCCTCTGAACTATATTATTTGCTACCAGGTACACACACTAAAACCAGTTAACAAACTGTTGTTGAGTCAATTCTGACTCATGGTGACCATGTATGTTGGCACAGAACCGTGCTCCAGAGGGTGTTCAATGACTGATTTTTCAAAAGCAGATCAGTAGGCCTTTCTTCTGAGGTACCACTTAGTGGACTGGAAGCTAAGGGTGTTGACTGTACCACCCAGGGACTCCTGTAAACACATTATTTTGATTAAAAGTAAAAAAATAAAGCAGGATATAATATTATATCATTTGTGATGCTAACCATAAAAAGTGAGCTCTGGTAGCATAGTGCCTAAGGCACTTGACTGTTAACCAGAAGGCTGGTGGGTTTGAACTCCTTGGAAGGAAGATGGGGCAATCCACTTTCGTAGTGATACTGCCTCAGAAACCCAAGGAGGGGTCACTATGAGTCAGGTCCGACTCGATGGTACATAACAACAACAACCAGAAGTCTGGTGGTTCAAACCCACCAGCCACTCCTCGGAAGGAAGGTTGGGCAATCTACTTCCATAGTGATACTGCCTTGGCAGCCCAAGGAGGGGTCGCTATGAGTTGGGGCTGACTTGACGGCACATAACAACAACCATCATAAAAATTAAAAATTCTTAGAAAAAAAGGCTAGATGGAAATATGTAAAAATGGTGGTTGTTACTTTCTGGGTGGTAGAATTTTGTTTGGTTTCTCTTTATGTTTTCCTCTATCCTGTATAGTCTCCAAATTTTGTTACTATAATCAGAAAAATCTACTCGAACTGTTGAAAATAAAGCCAGAAAATGTAGGGGAAAAAAATCACAAAATAGACCTGAAGAAAACTGAAGAAGAAAAAGAAGAGAAACATCTTCATATTGACTAAGAAAATACTTCCCAGTACAGTCCTGCAACTCCCTAACCTCAAGCAAATGCCAGAAAGGCCAAAATAAAGCTGGGTGGAAGGAGCAGGTCCTTGATTTCTTGGGGAAACACATGTATTGAGATCCCAGCAAACTCTGTGGTAGGCTGTTGCAGTAACAGCCCTTAATTTGCTAATACCTCCGTGTATGCATGCCTTTTTTCAATGTGATTTTGCACTTTCCTGCCTCAAGAGATATAATCTATTTCTCTACTCTTAGAATCCCAAGAGCTTGCTTTGGCCAATGGGATAATAGCAAAAATACTGATGCGACTGTAAAATGGTACAACCACGATGGAAAACGGTATGGTGTGTCCTTAAAAAGCCAGAAGTAGAAACACCACTTGATCCAGCAATCTCATTAGTTGGTATATATTTTAAAGAAGTGAGAACCTGGGAAGTTCTGGTAAGATGGCAGAATAGGCAGAAAGACTGCACAGACCCTCTTCAACAAAGAAAAGGGGAACCAATTAACACAGATACAGAAGATAATCCTGGAGCCCTAAGCTTTGAAGGGAAAGATATAGAAGTGGACTAAATTCCAACTAGTAGAAGAATATGCATGAAAACACCAAAAAAAAAAGAGACATGCAGAGTTGTGGTCTGGCAGCAAACCTGACAGCACAGACAGCTTAGATATTACCAAGTGGTGTTAAGACCTAAGAATTAACCTAAAAATCAGCCCTGCTAGCCAGGGACTACATGGAGGACTGCACTGGTGGCTGGTGACTAAAAGGAGAAACAGCGAAGAGGAAGGTGGGCTGAGCTGTGGACTCTTGCCTGCCCAAAGGACGAAGACCTTTTGAATATTTACAAGCAGTTCAACCATTTTGGATATTTAAAATGACAGTGTTCTCCTAGATTCCAGGGACTTAAGAAAAGGTTCTAATTGTGAGAAAAAAACAAGGACATTAAGGACATGAAGGACTGAAAAGGTGTGATATTCCCTTTGTTACTCTTATACCCCACAAGTTCTTGGTGAATGGAAGTACGGCCATCCCTCACTCCCACCCATCTTCTGGGCTGGGGGGAATTCCATCCAAGACTGTGTGCTTGGATGGAGCCTGGGTGCCCTGCCCCACCCCAATTTTCTTTTTGTTTGTTTTTTTCTGTCTGCTTTAAAATAACTATTATTATTATTGTCCTTATTATTATTATTCTTTATTCTTCCCTTCCCTGGTTCTAGTATTCAGCTGTTTCTTTCCTTCCTAATCCTGGTTCCAATTTTTTTTCTTTCTCATGGTTAACCCCGTTCCTTGTTTTTCTTTTTGTGCTTTTTCCAGTTTTTCCTTCATTGCTCTCCTACTCTACCTTTTTTCTCTTATCGCCCTTGCCCCAGATATTCTGGGTTTTTTTTCCCCTTTTTTCTTTTTTTGGTTATTATTCCTGTGTGATTACATGTGTGCTTTTTGTCCAATTGCTTCTACTTTTGATGGTTATTCAATTGTTATTGTTGTCTAACTAAGTGGGAGATAGCAACAGTGCCCATTTGACACAACTACACCCACACTTCATGCAGCTTCACATACTGAGTGACAGCCACCACTTCCTTCTTCACCAACTAGCCAATGATAAACAACCACCAAGGAAAGCCTAACTCACCCTTAGCCGCTCTTCACAAACACTTAACAGAGATCTAAATACAATAACGTCATAATGTCTTAAGAAAACAGACCATCACAGTCCACACAAAGAAGCAAGACAAAGTGGTAGAAGCAAGAAGCAGGATACAGACCCAGAACACACACACCTCTGAGGAAGCAGCACCACTGGAACTCCCTGATAAGGAATTCAAAAGAATTATATTTAGAGATCTTCAAAGGATTAAGAGACAGATCAAGGAAATCAATGACAAAATTAAGGAAAACACAGACAAAACCCTAGAACAATTGCTGAAGAAAATTCAAGAACAAAATGACAGGATAAGAGAAAAATCACACATGATTCAAAATCTACAGACAGAAATCCAGAAGATTAATACTAAATTGTCAGAAACAGATAACACATTGAAAGGGCAAAGGAGCAGAACTGAATCAATGGATGACAGAACTAATGAGATTGAAGACAAATACCTGAATACTTCTTTGAAAAGGGATCAATCAGAAAAAAGATAAAAAGAAAATGAAGAAAACCTAAGGTTCATGTGGGATGCTATCAAAAGGAATATTCTATGAGTCACTGGAATTCCAGAACAAGAAGAGAAAAATAAAACCACTGAGAAAATTGTCCAAGATTTGCTGGAAGAGAACTTCCCTGATATGATGAGAGATGATGGGAGATGAGAATATATCCACTCAGGAAGTGAAACAAACCCCAAACAGGATAGATGCCAAAAGAAAATCACCAAGATATATCATCATCACCCTTATATAAACTAAAGACAAACAAAGAATTCTGAAAGCAGCACGGGAAAAATGAAAAGCTACTTACAAAGGACAACCATTGAGAATAAGCTGATTACTCAGCAGAAACCATGCAACCAAGAATTATATATCTGGCAAAATTGTCCCTGAAATACGATGGTGAAATTAGGAGATGTCGAGATAATCAGAAATAAAGGGAATTGGTTAAAACCACACCAAGCTTACAAGAGATAATAAAGGGAGTCCTTTGAACAGAGAACCAATAATAGCAAACCACAACCAACCATTAATACACAAGATAACATAACCCAGAAACGAACAGAGCTATGGATGTATTCAAAGTAAAATAAGCTTACAATATTGTAAAGAGGGAACCAGAGACATGAATGGGCAAAGGAGGACAACTACAAACCAGAAAGAGGGAAAATACTGTGTAGTCACAGAACTTCTAAAAGGGAGGAAGTCAAGAGAGTTTCAAGATAGAATGGACTGTTCTAAACTCAGAGAGAAAATTATATATCACAGGGTAACCTCAAAGAAAAGTGATAAACTTTCCAACACAATAAAAAAGAGGACAAGCACAAATATTTATCAAATACTAAAACAACTGTACCAAAGGAAATGATAACATGATTCATAAACATAATGACCTCAGCATAGAAAATTATATGGAACAAAGAACACCATGAAAAAACATATAACAAAGTGACAGCACTTGTCTACAAGTACACTGAATGTTAATGGATTAAATGAACCACTCAAGATGGTAGAAACTAAGAATTAACCTAAAAGTCAGAACTGCCAGCCAGGGAGTACATGGAGGACCGCTCTGGTGGCTGGGGAATAAAACATGAAGCACCAGCAGAGAAAGGCAGGCTGAAACGTGGACTTTTGCCTGTCCAGTGGGCGCTGCCATTTTGATTGTTTACAAGCGGCTTGACCATTTTGGATATTTAAAGAGACAGCATTCTCTGAGATTCCAGGGGCTTAAGAACAGGTTCCATTTGCCAGTAACTCAAGGACACTCTGGACCTGGAGGACTGAAAAGGTGTGACATTCCATTTGTTACTCTTATACCCCACACCCTCTGATGAACGGAGATGCGGCCATCCCTCACCCCCACCCACTTTCTGGGCCCGCAGGAACTCCATCCCAGTCTGTGTGCTCAGGCAAAACCTGGGTACCCTGCCCTTAACTCCCCTGATTTTTTTCTTTTTTTCATCTTTCTTTTTTCTGGGTTTTAGTTTGTGTGTTTATGTCTGATTTAAAACTACTACTATTATTAATACATTTGTCCCTTTTACTATTAATTATTCTTCAGCTCACAGGTCCTAGTTTTCAGCTCTTTTTCTTTTCCGTGTTCATGGTTAAAATTTTTTTTCTTTTTTTTCTCATGGTTAATCATGTTCCTTCTTTTTCTATTTGCATTTTTCCCATTTTGTCTTCATTATCCTCCTTCTTTACCTTTTTTCTCTTATTGCCCTATTCCCAGATGTTGCAGGTTTTCTTATTTTTTTCTTCTTCTTTTTCCCATTCTTTGGTTACTGTTCCTGTGTGATTACATGGTGTATTTTTAGTCTATGTGCTTTTAGTTTTTTTATGGTTATTCAGTTGTAATTTTTGTCTAATTATGTGGGAGACAGCAAGAGTCCCCATAAGACAAAACTACATCCAAACCTCCTTCAACTTCACTTACTGAGTGAGAGCCACCACTTTGTTCTCCATCAATGGGCCAATGATAAAGAAACAACAAGAAAAGCTTGAATCACCCTTGGCTGCTCTTCACAGACAGTTAACAGATATCTTAACAAAACAATGCCACGATGTCTCAGAGACAACAGACCATCAAAGTCCACACAAAGAAGCAAGATAAATGACTAAAAAACAACTGACCGTTGATACACAAGATGACATAACCCAGAAACCACCACTATGGACATATCCAAAGTAAAATGAGCTTACAAGATTGTAAACAGGGAACCAGACACATCAATTGGCAAGTGAGGACAACTACAAACAAAAAGAGGGAAAAGACTGTGTAGGTACAGAACTTCTAAATGGTGAGGAAGTTAAGAGAGTTGCAAGATAGAAAGGACTGTTCTAAACTCGGGGAGAAAATTATAAATGATAGGGTAACCTCAAAGAAAAATGATAAAACTTCATATCAAAATGAAAAAGAGGACAAGCACAAATATTCAGGAAATACTAAAACAACAGCAACAAAGGAAATAATAACACAATTCAAAAACATAATGAGCTCAACACAGAAAATAATATGGAACAAAGAAACTAGGGACACCATGAAAAAACACATACCAAAATGACAGAAACCAATTCATACTTATCAATAATTACACTGAATATTAATGGATTAAACGCACCACTCAAGAGACAGAGAGTTGCAGATTGGATAAGAAAATAAAACCCATCAATATGCTACCTACAAAAGGCATACCTTAGAGATAAAGACAAAAACAGACTAAAAATCAAAGATTGGAAAAAGATATATCAAGCAAATGGTAAGGGAACAGGAGTAGCAATACTGATTTCTGATCAAATTGACTTTAAGACAAAAACCACCATACAAGACAAGAAAGGACATTATATAATGATTAAAGGATCAATTGAACATGAAGACATAAGCATAATAAACATCCATGGACCCAATCAAAGAGCCCCAAAATACATAAATAAGAATTTAAAACAGTTGAAAAGCCAAATAGATGACTCCACAGTCATAGTGGGAGGCTTTAATATCCCACTTTCATTGAAAGATAGAACAACTGGAAAGAAACTCAGTTTAGAAGAGCTAAACAATACAGTCCACCAACTTGACCTTATAGACATCTACAGAGCACTTCACCCAACAGCAGCACCATATATATTCTTTTCCAATGCACATGGAACATTTTCCAGGATAGACCATATATTAAGCCAAAAAGCAAGCCTTCATAAATTTAAAAACATTGAAATACTGCAAAGCATCTTCTCAGATCATAATGCTGTCAAACTAGAAACCAACAATAGGAAGATAAACAGAAAAAGAACAGACACCTAGAAACTGAACAACACCCTCCTTGAGAAAGACTGGGAAAGAGACTAAATAAAAACTGAAATTTAAAAATTCCTTGAATCAAATGAGAATGATAACACAACATACCAAAATCTTTGGGACACAGGAAAAACAGTGATCAGAGGCCAATTTATACCAATAACTGCACACATCAAAAAAGAAGAAAGAGCCAAAATCAACACTTTAAACCAACATCTCCAACAATTAGAAAAATAACACCAAGAAAAGCCTACAGTCACCAGAAGAAAGGAAATAATACAGATTCGAGCAGAAATCAATGAAACAGAAAACAGAAGGGCAACAGAAAAAATCAACAAGACCAGAAGTTGGTTTTTTGAAAAGATTAATAAAACTGACAAACCACTGGGAAATTTAACAAAGGAAAAGAAGGAGAGAATACAAATAACACGAATAAGAAATGAAATAGGTGACATCACAACAGAACAACTGAAATAAAAAGGATAATATCAGAATACTATGAAGAACTGTACTCCAACAAATTTGAAAATCTGGAAAAAAGGGACAGAGTTCTAGAAACACACCACTTACCAAAGCTAACACAGTCTGATGTGGAAAAATTGAACAGGTCCATCACAAAAAAAGAAATTGAACATGATATCAAAAAATTACCAACTAAAAAAAGTCCTGGCCCAGAAAGTTTAACTGGAGAATTCTACCAAACATTCAGAGAAGAACTGATATCAATCCTACTCAAACTATTCCAAAACACAGAAAAGGATGGAATCCTCTCTAACTCATTTTATGAAGCAAGCATAACCTTAATACCAAAAGCAGGCAAAGACATCACACAAAAGGAAAACTACAGACCAATATCCCTCATGAATATAGCTGCAAAAATCTTGAACAAAATCCTAGCCAGTAGACTCCAAAAACACATAAAAAAAAATCATTCATTATAACCAAGTGGGGTTCATAGCAGGTATGCAGGGATGGTTCAACATTAGGAAAACAATCAATGTCATCTACCACATAAATAAAACAAAGGAGAAGAACCACATGATCATATCAATTGATGCAGAAAAGG
>NW_006922603.1:81262-82560 GCF_000298275.1 Orycteropus afer afer
ACTCCAACACCTCAATAACAAAAAGACAAACAATCCAATTAAAAAATGGGCAGAAGACATGAATAGACACTTCACCAAGGAGGATATTCAAGGGACCAACAAACATATGAAGAAATGCTCACGATCATTAGCTATTAGAGATATGCAAATCAAAACAATAATGAGATACCATCTTGGCCAGCACTAGTAGCTAAGTTCAACAAAACAGAAAATAGCAAATTCTGGGGAAGATGTGGAGAGATTGGGACTCTGATACATTGCTGGTAAGACATTAAAATGGTACAACCATTGTGGAAAACAGTATGGCAATTCCTTCAAAAGTTGGAATTAGAAATACCATATGACCAAGCCATTCCTTTACTAGGCATATATACTAAAGAAGTGAGAGCCATGACAAGAACAAACATATGCACACCCATGTTCTTCGGAGCACTATGTACAATAGCCAAAAGATGGAAACAACCTAGGTGTCCATCAACTGAGGAATGGATAACCAAACTATGGTACATATACACAACAGAATACTATGCAACACTAAAGAATATGGTGGAATTTGAAAAACACTGCAAAACATGGATGAACTTGGAGGATATTATGCAGAGTGAAATAAGTCAATCACAAAAGTACAGATATTGTATTAATCCATTACTGTGAAAGACAAGGAATCGTTTATCTATAGAAGGAAATTTTCTTTGTTGGTTACCAGAAGTGGGAGGGGAGAGGAGGGAAGGCTGTTAGGTAGATAGAGATAAGTATTGATTTGGGTGAAGTGAAGGACAATATACCAAATGTGAGTGATCAATATGGTGGCACCGAGGAAGAGAAAGACATAGAGAGGTACATGGGAGGTACAGACAACAAAGATAAACCTTTTGCACATACAGTACTGCCTTGTCCGTGAAGGCAAATATGGGTATACGGGTGGATAGATACGTGGACAGATGGGTGGACAGTCTGAACTAGTAGGTAATGTCTATGAAGTGGGGAGTGTACCCAAGAACTTGTACAGGGATGGCAGACAACCATCCTATAAGTTTATGTGTATGATCTGAATTCCCAGGTGTACAGTAGAGCTGACAAGAGGCAACGTGGTAGTCACTGCTTGGTCACAGCCAGCTACCCAGAGGGAGCGAGTAGTTGACCTGTGGGCTTGGGACTATAGTTGCAAGGGACATCAAGCTCAATTGGCATAAAATACTACACAAAACGCTGTTCCACCTCCTACTTTGGCGAGTAGCGACTGGGATCTTAAAAGCTTGCAAGCTTGTCCAGAGCAAAGAAGAATGAAGAAAACCAAA
>NW_006922603.1:82821-84597 GCF_000298275.1 Orycteropus afer afer
AGAGCCTGGTAGAACCATTGAGACTATGGCCCCTAGCTGCCCGTCAGGTGTGTAATTGAACCCATACCTGTGGCTTCCCTCCAAGCAAAAGACAGGCATAGGAGTTGAACATTAACCTGAGGTAGACACACTTCTTGGAGAGAAAAATCATGGGAGAAAGAAGGGCTGCTTATGCACTGGGAGACAGCACAGGGGGAAGGAGGGCATGGAGGGATGGAGAGAGGGAAGAGGTAATTATCAGGAGGAAGTAGGAGGGGAGCTGTTGCATTGTGTTAAATTGTGATCAATATCATGAGACAAAGTGTATGTGAACTGCTGTATGGAAAGTGAATTGGCTCTGTAAATTTTCACCCAAATCACAATTAAAAAAATAAACAAAAAATAAACTAAACCAATCGATATGCTTTCTACAAGAGACACACCTTAGAGACAAAGACAAAAACAGACTTAAAATCAAAGGCTGGAAAAAGACGTAGTAAGCAAATGGCAACCAAAAAGGAGCAGGAGTGGCAATATTCATTTCTGATCAAATTGACTTTAAGACAAAAACCACCATACGAGACAAGGAAGGACACTATATAATCATTAAAGGATCAACTGAACAAGAAGATATAACCATAATGAATATCTATGGACTCAGTGAAAGAGCCCCAAAATACATAAATCAGACTTTAAAAGGGAGACTTTAATATACTACTTTCAATGAAAGATAGAACAACTGGAAAGAAATTCAACAAAGACGTAGAAGAACTAAACAATATAATCCACCAACTTGGCCTTATAGACATCTACAGAGCACTTACCCAGCAACAGCACAATATACATTCGTTTCCAGTGCATACGGAACATTTTCCATGATAGACCATATCATATGTTAGGCCATAAAGCAAGCCTTAATAAATGTAAAAACATTTAAATACTGCAAAGCATCTTCTTAGGTCACAATGCTATGAAATTAGAAATCGACAATAGGAAGATCAATGGAAAAAGAGCAAACACATGGAAACTGAACAACACCCTCCTTAAGAAAGACTGAATAATAGAAAAAATAAAAAGTAAATTTCAAAAATTCCTTGACTCAAATGAGAATGAAAACACAACATACCAAAATCTTTGGGACACAGCAAAAGCAGTAATCAGAGGCCAATTTATAGCAATAAATGCACACACCAAAAAAAAGAAAGAGTCAAAATTAACACTTTAAACCAACATATCTAACAATTAGAAAAAGAACAGCAAGAAAAACCCAGTTACCAGAAGAAAGGAAATAACAAAGATTAGAGCAGAAATCAATGAAAAAGAAAATAGCAAGATAATATAAAAAATCAACAAGACTAGAAAGATTGTTTTTTGAAAAGATTACTAAAATTGACAAACCATTGGCAAATTTAACAAAGGAAAAGAGGAAGAGAATACAAATAACACGAATAAGAAACAAAATGGGTGACATCACAACAGAACAAAGAGAAACAAAAAGGATAATATCAGGATACTATGAAGAACTGTACTCCAACAAATTTGAAACTCTGGGAAGAAATGGACAGATTTCTAGAAACACACCACTTACCTATACTAACACAGACTGATGGAGAAAAACTGAACAGATCTGATGGCATCAGCCATCAGAGAGATGCAAATAAAAATAATAATGAGATACCATCTTGCCCCAGCACTAGTAACACAGTTCAACAAGACAGAAGATAACAAACGCTGGTGAGGAGGTGGAGAGACTGGAACACTCATACACTGCTGGTGGGACTGTCAAGTGATACAACC
>NW_006922603.1:85292-86657 GCF_000298275.1 Orycteropus afer afer
TGTATTTATATGTTCTGTAAAAATTTTCAGGTGTATAGTAGAGCTGACAAGGGACGAGGTTGTAATCATTTCTTGGGCAGAGCCAGCTACCCAGAAGGAACGAGTAGTTAGACCTGTGGGCTCAGGACCATAGTTGCAGGGGACATCAAGCTGAATTGGCATGACATTACTACACAAAACACTGTTGCACCTCCTACTTTGGTGAGTAGTGACTGGGAACTAAAAAGCTTGCAGGCAGCCATCTAGATGCAAGGATGGGTCTCTCCTCATCTAGAGCAAAGAAGAATGAAGAAAACCAAAAATTCATGGAAACAATTAGTCCAAGCGACTGGTACACCATGTGATCCTTAGCCTATATGACTATGAGACCAGAAGAGAACTAGATGGTGCCTTGCTACCAGTGTCAACCACTTGGAGGGGGTCTACGTAGGAGATCCTGGATAGACTGGGAGAACAATGTGGAACAAAACTAAAAACCATTTGGGAAAAAAAAAAAGGACCAGGTTTGCTGCTCTGATAGAGCCTGATGGAACCACAGAGAGTATGGCCCCTAGCTGCCATTCAGGTCTGGAACTGAACCCATAGCTGTGGCTTCCAGCCAAAAAGAAGACAGGCATATGAGCTGAACATTTACACTAGGTAGATACACTCCCTGGAGAGATCAATCATGGGAGAATTGGAAGGACTGTATATGCACAGGGAAATAGCTCAGGGGGCAAGAAGGCATGGAAGGAAAGACATAGGGAAGAGGTAACTATGGGGAGGAAGTGGGAGGGGAGCTGTTGCATTGAGGTAAAATAGTGAATTTAATGAGACAAAGTATATGACAACTGCTGTAAGGAAAGTGAATTTGCTCTCTAAACTTTCACCCAAATCACAGTTAAAAAAAACACACAAATTAAAAAAAAAAGAAGTGAGAACCTGGACATGAGTAAACATATGGACACTCATGTTCACTGCAGCACTATTCACAATAGCAAAAAAATGGAAAAAATCGAAATGCCCATCAACAGAAAAATGGATCAATAAACTATGTTACATACACAAAATGGAATACTATGCAGTGTTAACAGTCATGAATCTGTGAAATACTGCATAACATGGATGAACTTAAAGGATATTATGCTGAGTGAAATTAGTCAATCACAAAAGGACAAATATTGTATGAAACCACTATTGTACAAAGTCCAGAAAAGGTTTCCACACAAAAAGTATTCTTTGATGGTTACCAGGGGTGGCAGGGCATGAGAAAGCAAACCATTAACTGGAGGGCAGACACATTAACTTGTGTGAAAGGAAAGGCAATGTACAATAAGGGGGATTCCTGTTTTATAGATTTTTGTTAAATTTAAAAATGTGAAATTT
>NW_006922603.1:87232-91146 GCF_000298275.1 Orycteropus afer afer
CGCCAGCCTTCTGGTTAGCAGTCAAGTGCTTTAGCCACTATGCTACCAGAGCTCCCTCTAAACTCCATGTTCTCAATTCAGTGACCATTCTTCCCTCCCTCCTCTCAGCCAGTACAGGTGACAGTCTAAAGAGTCTTGGGCCCTGTGGAGTTCAACAGTTGATAGAATTTTCCTTTTTCAACATCAATATTAACAGAAGGCTGGCCAGCTTGCTGAAGTCTGTTCAAGGTCCTTCCATCTTTCATCTCAAGTCATATACTATCAGAAGCCACATGCTCCTTTACCTCTGGTTTTGCTGAACTGGGAAAAGCCTGAGGGTATGTGTTCTCTGTCTCACTGATCACATTAGCTCCAGAAATGTGTGCTAAATAAACAAATGACTGAATCAGATCTTCCTGTCTTAAATATCTTTCCTTCTCCATAGCCTATTTTTTCTCTGACCACTCTCACAAACTTTAAAGGACAGAATGCTGAATCACCTTTAGGGCTCCATGGAGCATCATCTGAATTCTTCTTTTTCTTGTGTCGAGATTTCAAAGCAGGGTCGTCATCATCAGACTCCAGTGATGGATAGACTGCAGGGAGAGGGAAAAGCAGGATTACTGAGATCTCAATCAAAATAGGGAAGATAGAAGGATACCTATTCAGCTCCTCCTACTCTCCTACAAGTGTACCCTTTACTTAATCCATTTTCAACTGCAGAATCCCTGCATATACAACATACTTTTCATGCCTGTGTACCTCTGCTGCAAATGCCCTAACGGCAATTTCACCTAATTAACTCCAATTCATTCACCCAACATCCATTTAATAAGGAACATGAGTTACTTTACTCATCCTTCAAAATTCTGCTCTAGACTCATCTTCTACAAGAAGCCTTACTTTCGTGAACTGATTCAGATGCCTCCTAAACTCTTCATAGCATCCTGTGAATACAATTTTTCTACTGGATTTATCTGTCAGGTGCCCCCAATTTACTGTGAGGGTAGAGATGTGTATTATTTTATTTTATACCAATGGAGCCTAACACAATGTATAACCGGTGCTCAATAAATAAGTGCTGCATGAACAGACAAAGAAATGGTACACACATTATTCACACAAAGGGAACAAAAAGATCACCTGGGTTGAATTGGGAACAAGATGACTGGGACTGAATGCTCTGAATGACAATAGAAACATATAAAATTTTCCCATCTAATACAGACATATAATCTTATCACATACTTCTCACAATCCATAAGATTTAATAAGAACATAAGATTTAATAAGAAGACAATCCAGAAAGATCCTACTGATGGGGTCTACTCTGTTAACCCAGAAGAGAAGTAAAGTGAAAGAGAGAAAATTTTCTTCTCCATACTCCTCCCAGTGACCAGCTTCATCCTTCTTTCCCACTACAGTTCTACATCATCAAAGGAATTCAGTCTCCTATTTCCTTCCAGAACAGTCCCATTTTAGGGAAATGAGTCTATTTTTTCAGGACTTCTTTCTTAGGCAAAGAGGTAAAAACCCTGCCCTCCAATTTCTTTAAGAAAAAAATAAAAAAGAAGGCTCATTCTCCTAGAAAACAATGACTACTGGTAACAGGTATTTGAGGAAGGTCCCGTCCATAACAGCCCTAATGACTGTCAATGTTGTTTCTTTGGGTCTGAAATGTGTTTCCACTTCAAGGAAAGCAGCAGTGTGATACAGCAGAAATATCCTTGGGGATAATTAGTTTGAAATTCTGGACTGATACACTAGGCTTTTTGGCTTAGGGAAACTTTTCTGGGTCCCAGTTTCTTTACACAATTACACTGTAATAACAGATACCACCTACCTTGCAAAGTTATTTTTAAGGACTGAGAAATAATATGTGTAAATTAACTTGGAAAAGGTATTCTATTTGAAGGCTTATGGCTTATTCAATGGGGGCTGAAATACATAATAATTAAATCCAGATATTAAATGAAAATATAGTTTAAATAGCACAGTAGAGAGTTCCAAGGTTCCGCTTTTCCACTGAAGCAATCATTAAACTGGCAAAAACTAGGAGATTCAACTTTTTGGAACTTTGGAATCTAATAAAAAACTTAGTACAACCAAGGGAGTATATATAAAATGAAGCCAAAAGCTGCAAAATTTAAATGTGTAAGGAAATCTCTGTCAGGTCACTAGCTGATCACTGTAAAGGAATAGAGAATGCAGTGACCATACATGATAGGAATACAAACTTTGTGCAAAAAAAAAAAAAAAAGTTTGGAGAACTCATTAAATAAATGGATGACTTCACTCCACAAGAAACAAGAGCAAACCCTTGGGGACAGAGGGAAATATAATTTCCAAAGTTACCATATTATAATTTCAAAATGTTCAGTTTTCAACAACAACAAAAAAAATTATGAGGCCTCCAAAGGAACAGGAACAAATGGTACAGTCACAGGAAAAGAAGAAATTGATAGACACTGTCCCTGAGAAAGCTGTGACACGGGACCTTTTCTTTTTGGCTTAAAACAACAGAAATTTATTCTCTCACAGTTATGGAGGCCAGAAGTTGAAATCAAGTTGTTAGCAAATTTGGTTCCTTCTGGAGACCCTGAGGGGGGATCCATTCCATGTCCCTTTCTCATTGGTTTCTTTCTTTTTGTTAGGATTTTTATTATTTTTAAAAATTAATTTATAATTTTATTTATCTTTGCAATGTTCCCTCCCTCCCTTCCCACCTCTGGTAACCAATAAAGAAACTTTCCTTCCATATATAAACCTATTCTTGACTTTTTAAAATAATGAACTAATACAGTATTTGTCCTTCTGTGATTGACTTATTTCACTCAGCATAATGTCCTCTAAGTACTTCCACATTATGTGACATAGGACTTTAATAGAAAAAAATTTATAACAACTATATTAAATATGCTCAAAGAGCTGAAGGAAAATACGAGAACAATGTCTCAACAAATACAAAATATCAATAAAAGCAAAAACACATCCACGGCTGTTGACTTGATTCCAACTCACAGAGGCACTACAGGATGGACCAGAACTACCCCATAGGGTTTCCAAGGCTGTAAATCTTTATGTAAGCAAACTGCTTCATCTTTCTCCTGCAGAGAGGCTGATGTGCTTGAACTGCTGACCTTTTGGTTAGAAGCTAAATGCTTTAACTACTGTGCAACAGAGTTCCTAGGAAATATTGATAAAGAGATAGAAATGATTTTAAAAAAAGAAGAACTAAATACAAATTCTGGAGTGGAAGAATAAAGCTACTGAAATGAAAAATTCACTACATGTCTTCAGAAGCAGATATGAAGAAGCAGAATTAAGAATTATTAAACATGAAGACAGTTCAACTGACATTATTCAGTCTGGGGAACATAAGAAAAAAAGAAAAGAAAAATTAAGAATCTAAGGAATATATGGGACAGTATCAAGCACACAAACATATGCATAGGGGAGTCCTAGAAAGAAAGGAATGTGAAAGAGGAAGATAAAATATTTGAAAGAATAATGGCTGAAAACTTCCTAAATGTTAAAATACAAAGTTACACATCCAAGAAGTACTACAAACTACAAGTAGGATGAATGTAAAAAGATCCAGCCACACTGGAACACACTAAAATAGTCAAAAAGTTAAAGATAAGGAGAGAAATCTTGAAAGCAGGAAGAAAAGTAACTCATCATGTGCAAAGGGGCCTCAAAAAGATTAACAGGTGTGCTGAAGATATTGGATTTCCACATACAGAAAAATAAAATAGCATCTGTGCTTCACACCATACACAAAACCAAATTCAAATACAAAAATTAGGGACTCTCATACACTGCTGGTGGGACTTTAAAATGGTACAACCATTGTGGAAAGCAGTATGGCGATTCCTTCAAAAGTTGGAAATACAAATACCATTTGACCCAGCCATCCCATTACTAGGTATATA
>NW_006922603.1:92671-93558 GCF_000298275.1 Orycteropus afer afer
CAATGACATGAGACAAAGTATATGTGAACTGCTGTATGAAAAGTGAATTTACTCTGTAAATCTTCACCCAAATCCTAATTAAAAAGAAAAAAAAATTAGTTGGACTCCTCTACACCAAAGAAATTTCTGAAAAGGAAATATGGAAAACAGTACCATTTACTATAGCTACCAAAAAGATAACATACTTATGAATAAATCTGACCAGGGATACAAATACCTATACAAAGAAAACTACAAAACACTACTACAAGAAACTATAAGAGATCTACATAAATGGAAAAACATACCATGCTCATGGATAGGAAGACTGAACAGTGTGAAATGTAAATACTACCCAAAGAAATACCTACATTCAGTGAAATTTGGATCCAAATTCCATCAGTATTCTTTAAGGACATGGAAAAATCAATGGCTACTTTTATAAGGAAAGGAAAGAGACCTCGGATAAACATAGTACTAATGAAGAAGAACAAAGTAGGAAGTCTCACACTCCCGGATCTCAAAACTTACTATATAGCCACAGTAGTCAAAACACTGTGGTATTGGTACAACAGACACACAGATCAGCAGAACAGAATTGAAAACCCAGAAATAAATCCATCCACCTATGGCCAGTTGATCTTCAACAAAGGGCCAAAATCCATTAAAGAGGGAAGATAGAGCCTTTTTAATAACAAATGGTGCTGACAAGACTGGATATCCATTTGCAGAAAAATGAAACAAGACCTATATCTCACACCAAACACAACAACTAACTCAATATGGGAAGAGGATCTTTGTAGGAGATCCTGGATAGACAGGGAGAACAATGTGAAACAAAACTCAAGATCATTTGGAAAAAAAAAAAGTGGGTAACAGGTTTGCTGGCCTGATGGAGCCTGGTGGAA
>NW_006922603.1:94347-100479 GCF_000298275.1 Orycteropus afer afer
GGTAACTATGGGGAGGAAGTGGGAGGGGAGCTGTTGCATTGTGGTAAACTGTGGTCAATGACATGAGACAAAGTATATGTGAACTGTTGTATGGAAAGTGAATTTGTTCTATAAATCTTCACCCAAATCACAATTAAAAAAAAAACAAACCCTAAATCTCACACACATCAAAAGACTTCTCCAAAATAGTAAAAAGTGAACCTATGGATTGCAGAAAATATTTGGCAATGACATATCTGAAAAGGACTTATCTCTAAAATTAATAGAAAACTCCAACACCTCAACATTAAAAAGACCAAAAACTGAATTAAAAAATGGATAGGAGACACAGACACTTCACCAAAGAAGATACTCAGGTGGCCAACAAACACATGAAGAACTGTTCACTGTCATTAGCTATCAGAGAGATGCAAATCAAAACAACACTGAGATATAATCTCACCCCATCAATAATAGTAAAGTTCAACAAGACAGAAAATAAGAAATGGTAATGAGGATGTGGAGACATGGGAATTTCATACACTGCCAGTGGGACTGTAAAATGATACAACCACTGTGGAAAACAGTATAGTGCTTCCTTAAAAAGTTGGAAATACAAGTAACATTTGATCCAGCAATCCCACTATGAGGTATGTATTCTAAAGAAGTGACAACCAGGAAACAAACAGATAATATGCACACCCATGCTCACTGTAGCACTATTTACAATAGCAAAGAGATGGAAACAACCTAAGTGCCCAGCAACGGAGGAATGCATAATCAAACCATGGTATAAAAACAAATGGAATACTATGCAACACTAAAGAACAATGAAGAATCCATGAAACACCTCATAACGTGGATAAATTGGAGGATATTATGCTGAGTAAAATAAGTCAATCACAGAAGGATGAATATTGTATGAGTCTACTATTGTAAAAAAGTCAAGGAAAGGTTTACATATGGAAGGAAACTTTCTTTGTTGGTTACCAGGTATGAGAAGGGAGGGGAGGTAAAATTGTTAGATAGGTAAGAGATAAATATTGATTTGGGTGAAGGGCAAGGCAATATATGAAAAGCAAGTGATCAGGACAAAAACACTAAGGAAAAAGGAAGACATGAAGAGGTGCACAAGAGGTACAGATAACAAAAGTAAGCACTTTTATATGAACAATACTACATTATCAATAATACCAAACATTAATTATGAGTGGAATCACAGGTAGACAGGCTAAATGATCTGGTATGTCTAGGTAAAAGGGACTCTACCCATGACCATACTTGACAGATGATATTTGTACATATATATTTCTATGTGCTATACGAATGCCTATAGATATAATAGAGCTAACAGGGGGCAAAGTTATGATAACTTCTTAGCCATAGCAAAACAGTTTGAGAGAGTGAGGTGCTGGCCAGTGAGGTGGCAATGGCTTGGGACCATTGTTGGAGGGATATCAAGCTCAACTGGCATAACATACTACACAAAAACATGTTGGTGCGTAGCTTCTGGGGTCTTAAAAGCTTGTAAGTGACATCTTAGATTCAATAAATGGTCTCTTCTCGTCTAGAGCAAAGAAGATTCAGGAAGATAAAAAATGCATGGAAACAATTAATCCAAAGGACTAGTGGACCATGTGAACCTCAGCTTACCTGACCTTAAGACCAGAAGAGCTAGATGATGCCCAGTTACCACTGTCAACTACACGGAAAGGGATAAGTACAGGAAATCCTATAAAGAGTAGAAGAAAAATATGGAACAAAACTCAAAACCATAAAAAAAAAGATCAGGTTTATTTGTCTGATAGAGATAACTAAAACCCCCGAGACTGTGGCCCCTAGTCACCCTTCAGGCCTGGAATTGAAATCACTCCTGTGGCTTCCAGTCAAACAATGGACCTAAAAGGTAAACAATTTCATGAGGTAGGTACACTCTTTAGAACAATCAACCATGGGAGATCAGAAGGGCAGCATCTACATAGGGAAATAGCTCAGAGGGCAGGAAGGCATAGGAAAGAAGAACACAGGGAAGAAGTAACCATAGGGAGGAAGTGGGAAAAGAGCGTTTGCATTGTGGGGACTAGATTCAGTAGCATGAAGTAAAATGTGTATGAACTGTTAAACAGAAAATGAATTTGCTCTGTAAAACTTTGACCCAAATCACAACTGTAAAAAAAGAAAAATGGGGGGACTTCTGGTAAGATCAAGGAATAGGCAAACAAGCTACACAGATGCTCTTCAACAAAGAAAAGAAAAACCAATTGACAGATACAGAAAATAATCCTGGAGCCCTGAGCTTTGAAAGGAAGGATACAGAAGTGGATTAAACACCAAATGGTAGAAGAACCTGAGTGAAAACAGTGAATAAGGAGACATATGGAACTACAGACTGTCAGCTATCCGGATGGTACCGAAAGCCTGAATTTCCAAGTGGCATTGTTGTTGTTGTTGTTGTTATGTGCCGTCGAGTCGGCCCCGACTCATAGCGACCCCTCCTTGGGTTTCCGAGGCAGTATCACTACGGAAGTAGGATTGCCCAACCTTCCTTCCGAGGAGAGGCTGGTAGGTTTGAACTGCCAGCCGTCTGGTTAGCCGGCAAGTGTCTTAGCCACTATGCTACCAGAGCTCCCCCAGAATTAATCTAAAAATTGGCCCTGCTCAGCAAGGGCCGCATGGATGACTACACTGGTGATTGAAGACTGAAAAGCAAAACAGCAAAAAGACAGACAAACTAAGCTGTGGACTTTCGGCTATCTGGAGTGTACAGTCATTTTGAATGTTTACAAATGGCAGCCATTTTGGATATTTAACTGACAGCATTCTCATTCAGATTCCAGGGACCTAAGAATAGGCTCTGCTTGCCAAGGACAGCACAGACATATGAGAGGATGACAACTGGAAAGGAAACAGGTGGTGAGGACCTAAGTGCTGCCAACTAACAAAGACTGGTGTGCAGTACCCTGCTTATTCAAATAACATCCAAACAAAACAAAGAAAATGAAAACTGTGGGTGAATCACTACTACGTACAATCACCAATTAAATATAAACACAAAACTGTCACAATGTCTCAAAGACAAGAGACCATCACAGTCCACACAAAGAAGCAAGATAAAGCAGTAGAAAGAGGGGACCAGGATACAGACCCAGAACACATCCCACATTTCTGTCTACAGACAGAAATCCAGAGGATTAATAATAAATTTTTATAAATAGATAACACATTGAATGAGCAAAGGAGTAGAATAAAATCAATGGAAGACAGGATTAGTGAGATTGAAGACAAATAGCTCAATACTTCTTTGGAAAGGGATCAATCAGAAAAAAGATTAAAACAAAATGAAGAAAGCCTAAGGTTCACGTGGGATACCATCAAGGGGAATAACCTACGTGTAATCAGAATTCCTCAACAGGAAGAGACAAAATCACAAAGAAAAATGCCCAAGGTTTGTTGGAAGACAATTTCCGTGATGAAAGACAAGAATATATCCATTCAAAAAGTCCAACAGACCACAAATAGGATAAATGCAAAAAGAAAATTACCAAGACATATAATCATCATCTCACCAAAACCAAAGACAAAGAAAGAATCCCCAAAACAGCATGAAATAAAATAAAAGTCACCTACAAAGGGCAACCAATAAGACTGAGCTCGAATTTCTCAGCAGAAAACATGCAGGCGAAAAGGCAATGGGATGGTATATATAAAATCCTGAAAGAAAAACATTTCCAGCCAACAATAATATATGAGGCAAAGTTGTTCCTCAAATATGATGGCAAAAATAGGACATTTTCAGATAAGCAGAAATTAAGGAAATTTGTTAAAACCATACCAACCTTACAAGAGATGTTAAAAGGAGTCCTCTGGACAAAGAACCAACAATAGTAAACAACAAACAGTCATTAACACACATGATAATATAACCCAGAAACCAACTCAGTTATGGAGTATCCAAAGTAAGTAAGCCCATAAAATTGTAAACAGGGAACAAGAGACATCAATTGGCAAATGAGGACAACTACAAACCAAAAAGAGGGAAAAATCTGTGTAGTTACAGAACTTCTAAATGGTGAGGAAGTCAAGACAACTGCAAAATAGAATGGATTGTTCCAAACTTGGGAAGAAAATGATAAATCACAGGGTAACCTCAAAGAAAAAACATAAACCTTCATATCACAATAAAAAAGGGAATGAGCACAAATACTTAGCAAACTAAAACAACAGGAATGAAGAAAGTGATAACATGATTCATAAACAAAATGAGCTCAGCACAGAAAATTATATGGAACCAAGGAATCAGCAACACCACGAAAAAACACGTAACAAAATGACAGCAACAATTTCACACTTCGTGATAATCACACTGAATGTCAACAGACTAAATGTACCACTTAAGAGATAGAGAATTGCAGACTGGATAAGAAAACATAACCCATCAATATGCTGTCTATAAGAGATATACCTCAGAGACAAAGACAAACATGGATAAAAATCAAAGGTTGGAAAAAGATGTATCAAGCAAATGGCAATCAAAAGAGACTAGGAGTGGCAATATTAATTTCTGATAAAATTGACTTTAAAACAAAAAACAGCATAAAAGACAAGGAAGGACATTATATACTGATTAAAGGATTGATTGAACAACAGGACCTAATCATAATAAATATCTATGGACCCAATGAAAGAGCCTCAAAATACATAAATCAGACCTTAACACAATTGAAAACACAAGCAGATGACTCCACAGTCATAGTATGAAACTTTAATACACCACATGCAATGAAAAACAATCAACTGGAAAGAAACTCAACAAAGATGTTGAAGAACTAAACAATACAATCCAACAACATGATCTTACAGACATCTATAGAGCACTATACACAACAACAGCGCAATATACATTCTTTCGTAGCGCACATGGAACATTCTCCATGATAGACCATATGTTAGGCCATAAAGCAAGCCTAAATAAACTTAAAAACATTGAAATACTGCAAAACATCTTTTCAGATCACAATGCTGTAAAATTACAAACCTATGTGAGAAAGATCAATGGAAAAAGAGCCAACACATGCAAATTGAATAACACCCTCTTTAAAAATGACTGGGTAGCATAGTATTCCATTGTGTAAATGTACCATAATTTGGTTATCCATTCATCCATTGATGGGCATTTAGGTCTTTTTCATCTCTTTGCTATAGTGAATTGTTCTGCGATAGGTGTGCATATGTCTGTTCGTGTACTGCCTCTCACCTCTTTAGGATATATTCCTAGTAATTGAATTGCTGGGTCAAATGCTATTTCTATTTTCAGTTTTTTAAGGAAATGCTATACTGTTTGCCACAATTGTTGTACCATTTTACAATGCTACATTAAAGAACAACGAAGGATACACAGATCATCTCACAACATGGATGAGCTTGGCAGACATTATGCTGAGTGAAATAAGTCAATCACAGAAGACAAATACTATAGGAGCCCATTACTGTAAAAAGACAAAGAAGGGTTTGCTTGAGAAAGGGAACTCACTTTGTAGGATAAAAGGGTGGGGAGGGGAGGGGAGGGATTAATTTTAAGCAAGTTGGGGGCCACACACTGATGTGGGTAAGGAGAGGAATGCTATAGAAAGAGTCCAGGACCACTATGATAGCATTAGGAAAAGGGAGGATACCAAATGGTGCACGTAAGATATAGATGACAGATGCTAATACCAACCCGTATATCCACAATACTGCATTACCATTAACACCAAACCCCAGTCTACAGATAAACGTATAAACATCTGAGAAGATCAGATGGGGGTCAGTGAACAGGAGTATACTCTAGACCAAGGATAGATTCAGTGGAGACTAAACTTACACAGATACCAGTGATACAAAATACCCCCAATCCTTACAGAAATAACAGAAGACAGATATAGAATAATCCCTCACAGACAGCCAGACACTGCAGAAGAGAGATCCAATGGATCTACCAACTCGGGACCATAGTATTGGGGAACATCAGACTCAATTGGCACAACAAAATACATAAAAGCCTTGTTCCTCATCCTACAGTGGTGAGTAGTGAGTGAGGTCTTAAAAGCTTTTAAGCTGCCACCTAAGATGCAGCTAATGGTCTCCTATCCTCAGAAGCAAAGAAGAGAGCAAAAA
>NW_006922603.1:101664-103787 GCF_000298275.1 Orycteropus afer afer
AAAAAAAGAACCTACAGATTGGGAAAAAATATTTGGCAATGACATATCTGACAAAGGACTTATCTCTAAAATTCACAGAAAACTCTAACACCTCAAAAACAAAAAGACAAACAATTCAATTAAAAAATGGGCAGAAGACATGAATAGACACTTTACCAAAGAGGATATGCAGGTGGCCAGCAAACACATGAAGAAATGCTCACAATCGTTAGCCATCAGACAGGTGCAAATCAAAACAACAAATGAGATACTATTTCACCCAAGTACTAATGGCAAAGTTCAACAAGACAGAAAATAACAAATGCTGGTGAGGATGTGGAGAGATCGGACTCTCATACACTGCTGATGGGACTGTCAAATGATACAACCACTATGAAAAACAGTATGGTGATTCCTTGAACAGCAGGAATTAGAAATACTATTTGACCCAGCAATCTCATTACTAAGTATATATCCTAAAGAATTGAGAGCCAGGACAAGAACAGATATATGCAAACCATGTTCATTTCAGCACTGTTTACAATAGCCAAAAGATGGAAACAATCTACATGCCCATCAAGAAAAAATGGATAACCAAACTATGGTACATACACACAATGGAATACTATGCTACACTAAGGAATAATGTAGAATCTGCAAAAAACCACATAACATGGATGCACTTGAAGGACATTATGCTGAGTGAAATAAGTCAATCACAGAAGGACAAATATTGTATTAGTCCGTCATTGTAAAACATCAAGGAAAGGTTTATATATGGAAGGAAAGTTTCTTTGTTGGTTACCAGGGGTGGGAGGGGAGGGGAGAAAACACTGCTAGATAGGTAGAGACAAGTATTGATTTGGGTGAAGGGAAGGGCAACATACCAAATGTGAGTGAAAACACGGTGGCATTGAGGACGCAAACTGGTACACAGGAGGTACAGAAAACAAAGATGAACCCTTTTGCACATACCATACAGCATTGTCAGTGATGGCAAACATTTATATACAGGTAGATAGATGGGTGGACAGGCTGAATGATTAGATATGTCTAAGCAGGGGAGAGGGTGCCCATGACCATGTGTAGGATCGGCAGACAATGTTTCTGTAAGTGTATTGTTATGTTCTGTGAGAATTCCCAGGTATATAGTAGTGGTAACAAGGGACAAGGTTGTAGTCACTTCTTGGCCACAGCCAGCTACCCAGAGGGAGTGAATAGTTGGATCTGTGGGCTTGGGACCAAGGTTACAGGGGACCTCAAGCTCAACTGGCATAACATAACTACACAAAAATATTGTTCCACATCCTACTTTGGCGAGCAGAGACTGAGATGTTAAAAGCTTGCAAGTGGCCATCTAGATGCAACGATGGGTCTCTCCTCATCCAGAACAAAGAAGAAAAACAAAGACTCATGGAAACAATTAGTCCAAGGGACTGGTACACCACGTGATCCTCCACCTATATGACTCTGAGACCAGAACAACTAGATGATGCCCAGTTACTAATGTCAAGCACTCGGAGGGAGATCTATGTAGGAGTGGGAGAACAATATGGTACAAAACTCAAAATCATAAAAAAAGGGACCAGTTTTCCTGCTCTGATAATGCCTGGTGAAACCCTGAGACTATGGCCCCTAGCTGACCTTTCCCTCTGACACTGAACCCCCTCCTGTGGCTTCCAGGCAAACAAAAGACAGGCATATGTGCTGAACATTTATATCAGGTAGATACACTCCTTGGAGAGAGAAGTCAAGGGAGAATAGAAAGGCTGTGTATGCACAGGGAGACAGCTCGTGGGGCAGGTGTGCATGGGAAGGAAGGACACACGGAAGAGTTAACTATGGTGAGGAAGGGAGAAGAGAGCTATTGCATTGTGGGAAATTTCAGTCAATGTCATGAGACAAAGTGTATGTGAATTGCTGTATGGCAAATGGATTTGCTCTGTAAACTTTCATTCAAATCACAATAAAAATTAAAAGAAAAATAAAAGAGGAATGGATAACCAAACGATGGTACATACGCACAATGGAATATTGTTGTTGTTGTTGTTACGTGCCGTCGAGTCAAACCCGACTCATAGCGACCCCTCCTTGGGTTTCCGAGGCAGTATCACAACGGAAGTAGGATTGCCCAACCTTCCTTC
>NW_006922603.1:105183-106909 GCF_000298275.1 Orycteropus afer afer
CTTCTGGTTAGCAGTCAAGTGCCTTAGGCACTATGCTACCAGAGCTCCCTTGAAGACATTATGCTGAGTGAAAAAAGCCAATCACAAAAGGGCAAATATTGCATAACTTCACTTATATTAAAAAGACAAGAAAAGGGAGGGCAAAGGGGGTTAAAAGTGATGGAAAAATCACATCGATTAAGAGTGGGGTTGCACAGCTGATTATTTTAAGTGCTTTTAATAAATTGTACACCTTTGAAAAGTTGAATTGGATTAAAAAAAAACATAGCTGCTGAGACTGCTTATGTATAACCAAACAACTCGTTGGATTTGGTTACTTTTTCATGGAACATCCCAGCTAACTACTAATAATGTGTTTACTGCTTCTGTTCTACCTCCCAGTTAGTTGCATAGTGCCTACAGCATTAAAAGCTTACAAGCAGTCAACAAATGCACAATAGTTGATATATATTTGTTTGGATAGACAGAAGAATGAGGAGAGTCTGGAACAGGAGGAGGAAATGCAATGTAGGTATTTCCATGAACAACTGCCTCCTTTCCCATGAGACCAAAAGAACTGTATGATATCCAGCCACCAGTACTGAATATTTCGATCCAAGATGCTACAGAGGAATCTTGATCAAAAGGGGGAAAATGTAGAACACAATTTAAAATTCCCATGGATTTCAGACTTTCTAAAGCGATGGAAGCTAGATGAATACTGACACGAGATAATCTTTAAACCTTAAGCCAACAATATTCCCTGTAGTCTTTTTAAAATAAAATAATAATTTAGCTTATCTAGTGAATAATGTCTACTTTGAGTATTATCCTCTCTTAAGAACTATATATATCAACCAAACTGATAACAGCAACTCAAAAGATTAAATAGGAATCTTAGGGTGCTATGAGTTTATGTTAATGTGGGAGGAACAGATTAGAAAAGGCGGGTAAGGATGATTGTACAACTCAAAGAATGTAATCAATGTCACTGAAGTGTTTATGTAGAAACTGCTGGATTTGTTTATTTTTGCTGTGTATATTCTCAACAACAAAATTGATATAAAGAAATAAATAGTTGGTAAAGCCTCAGAAATGAAAATATAGTGGGATGACATATTAAAAGTGCTGAAGGAAAAAACATTGTGAACCAAGAATTCTTTATCTGGAAAAATTCTCCTTTAAAAATGACGGAGAACTTAAAACATTTCCAGATAAAGAAAAGCTGAAGCAGTCTGTTGCTAGTAGAATCGTCCTACAAGAAACGCTGAAGTAAGTTTTTCAGGTTGAACTGAAACAATGCTAGAAAGTAACTCAAATCAATACAAAATAATAAAGAACACCAGTAAAAGTAACCAAACTGATAATAGCTATAAATCTAAATCAATGGGAACACAATGTATAAAGAGGAAATCTGTGAAAATAACTGCATAGAAAGTGGAAATTAATCTACATAGAAGCAAAGTTTATGAATGCAATTAAAACTAAATGAAATGAATTCAATCTAGAATGTTACAAATTTCGGATGTTAATTGCAATCCCCAGCAACCACAAAAACAAAAATTCTAAAGAAACACACACACACAATAAGAGAATCTAAAGTAGAAAAAATCACTAGAAAATAATAAATTAAACACAAAAGGGAGCAGTAATGGAGTAACTAAACAATGAAAAAGATTAATACTAAATTGTCAGAAATAGATAACACATTGAAAGGGCAAAGGAGCAGAACTGAATCAATGGAAGA
>NW_006922603.1:118417-121194 GCF_000298275.1 Orycteropus afer afer
AATTAAAAGGAATAAACTATTAAATAAAAAAGGTATACAGAAAACATCAAAATGGCAGAAGTAGGTACTGCCTTATCACTAATTAATTTAAACGTAAATGGTTTATAGTCACCAATTGGAAAACAGAAATTGGCAGAATGGATAAAGCACATGATCCAACTATATGTTGTCTACAAGAAACTCACTTTAGATCCAAAGACATAAATAGGCTGAAAGTAATAGGATGGAAAAAGATAGTCCATGGAAATAGCAATCACGAGAGTTAGGGTGGCTATACTAATAACTAAAAAACTAAAAAGATGTGAAATAAAAAATTTTTATAAGAGACAAAGAAGAACATAATGATATAAAGGCAAATCGATCAAGAAGAAATAACAATTATAAATACATACCACCCAATAATAGAGTCTCAAAATATAATTAAATAAAAATTGATATTATTCTATTATCGAAAGGAGAAACAATCAGTTTTTACAATAATAGTTGGAGATTTCAACAACCCACTTTTAATAATGGATAGAATAATAAAGACAGAAAATAAGAAAGACAGAGGAGACTTAAAACATACTATAAACCAACTAAACCAACACCCTACCTAAGAACAGTAAGATAGACATTCTTCTCAAGGTGACATGGAACATTCTCCAGCATAGACTATATATGTTAGGCCACAAAACAAATCTCAATACATTTAAAAATACTGAAACAATACTAAGTATATTCTCTGACCACAAATGGAATGAAACTAACAAAACAAGACAATCACAAGGAAAACTGGAGAATTCACAAATGTGTTGAAATTAAACAACATACTATTAACAAATCAATGGTTCTAATAAGAAATCACAAGGATATTAAAAATACTTTGAGATAAACGAAAATGAAAACATACCAAAACTTAAGGGATGCAGCAAAAGGTGTGCTTGGAGTTATAAGTATAAACCTCTACTGTGGTATTTAAGATTATGTGTCAACTTGGTAGGATCTGGTTTAGAATGGCTGGGCAGCTAGATGTAGCTATTCCCCATGATGGGACTAGCAATCAACTCCATGGTGTAATCTGCTGCGAGCAGCCGAATACCTGCCTTAGGGATGTGGTCTGCTTCCAGTATATAAAAAGGAGCACTGGGAATGGGTGCAGCTTTCGGCATGCTTAAACCCTGCATGATGCTGAACTATCATTCAGCAACCTGCCATGTTGTCTGCCGATCTTGGGACTGTTAATGGACTTGAATTACTGGCCTGCCATGTTGTTTGGTAATTTTAAGACTGTGTCTTTTTACTTGTCAACTTTGGGTTTGCCAAACTCAGCAGCCAGCAGCTGCTTGAGTTAAGAAAATCTCCCAGCTTCACTGTACTGAGAGCAAGAGGCAGAGCCAAAGCTCAAGGTCTAGGGGCTTTCACCCAGCCCTAGAACTTGGCACTTTGAATTTGGACTTCTAGTCTCCTAAACAGTAAGAGAATGAATTTCTGTTTGTTAAAGTCACCCATTTTTGGTATTTTCTGTTAGAGCAGCACTGGAGGTAACCAAAACACTCTACATTAAAGGAGAAGATCTCAAATCAATTACACAACTCTATACCTTAAGGAGGAGCTCTGGTAGCATAGTGCCTAAGCCACTTGATTGCTAACCAGAAGGCTGGTGGGTCAAACCTACCAGCCACTCCTTGGAAGGAAGGTCGGGCAATCTACTTCCTTAGTGATACTGCCTTGGCAACCCAAGGAGGGGTCGCTATGAGTCAGAGCTGACTCGATGGCACATAACAACAACATACCTTAAGGAGGGAGCTCTGGTAGCAGAGTGCCTAAGGCACTTGACTGCTAACCAGAAGGCTGGCAGTTCAAATCCACCAGCCACTCCTCGGAAGGAAGGTTGGGCAATCTACTTCCGTAGTGATATCGCCTCGGAAACCCAAGGAGGGGTCGCTATGAGTCGGGTCTAACTTGATGGCACATAACAACAACAACAATACCTTAAGGAAGTAGAAAAAGAAGAGAAAGTTAAACTCACCATAAATGTAGAAATGAAACTGACAAAGAGGAAAAATAAAATAAAACCCAAAACTGACCCCTTAAAAAGATCAATTAAATTGATAAAATACCATAAAGAATGAAAAAAAAAAAAGGAGAAAAGACACAAATTACTAATTTCAAGAATGGAAAGGTGATTCATACTAGAGACATTAAAAGGATAAGAGGGAAACACTTGAAACAACTCTATGCACATAAATTCTATAACTTAAATGAAATGAACCAACTGTTTTAAAGGCACAAACTACCCAAACTCATCCAAGATGAAACTTGTAACTGAACAATCCTATATATATTGCAGAAAACATTTTTTTTAGTTTTCAATTTTATTTTTAATGCATTTTATTGAAATATAATTTATGTACAGTGAAATACACAAAACTAAAGTGACATGGATCAATGCATGTTTTTTGCAGTGTTCCCTCCCCTCCCACCCCTAAACAACCAACAAAGAAAGTTTCCCTCCATATATAAACCTTTCCTTGACCCTCTACAACAATGAACTAATACTATATTTGTCCTTCTCTGATTGACTTATTTCACTCAGCATAATGTCGCCAAGTTCATCCATATTATGTGGGATTTTGCAGACTCTACATTATTCTTTAGTGCTACATAGCATTCCATTGCGTGTATGTACCATAGTTTGGTCATCCAGTCTTCCGCTGATGGGCACATAGGTTGTTTTCATCTTTTTGCTGTTGTAAATAGTGCTGCGATGAACATGAGAGTGTATATATCTGTTC
>NW_006922603.1:121972-124955 GCF_000298275.1 Orycteropus afer afer
TTGTTGTTGGCTGTTGTTGCTTCTCTGTCCAAAGGGCTCCCTTTAGCATCTCTTGTAAGGTTGGTCTGGTTTTACCAAATTCCCTTAATTTCTGCTTATCTGGAAATGTCCTAATTTCCCCATCATATTTGAGGGATAGTTTTGCTGGGTACATAATTCTTGGTTGGAAATTTTTCTCTCTCAGTGTTTTATATATACCTTCCCACTGTCTTCTTGCCTGCATTGTTTCTGTCAAGAAATCCGAGCTTAGTCTTATTGGTTGCCCCTTGTAGGTAACTTTTCATTTTTTCTGTGCTGCTCTCATGATTCTTTGTCTTTGTCTTGTATGTCCCTGCCGTCCTTGGCAAATGGACCCTATTTTTAGGTCCTGTTTTCATTCAGGTTTATCCACGAGTTGGTGCCTAATCCACTTCTGTATTGTTCCTTTCAAAGCTCAGGGCTCCAGGATTATCTTCTGTATCTCTGTCAATTGGTTTTACTTTTCTTTGTTGAAGAGGGTCTGTGTCACTTGTGTACCTATTCCTCCATCTTACCGGAAGTCCAAATAACAAATTTATAGTTAAACTTGAGAAAGGAAGCTCCACCATTTGAGGGACACATCGTCGGGTTGTCACAAAATCTGGAAATTTTATGACTTCTGTCTCCATAAGCAGTTCTACTTGGTCCCACAGGGCTGTTGTGGGTTGGATCAGCTGACAGCAGTGGGTTCTAGCATGTATTCTGCCATTGTAATCCATGTTATAGATATGTTAGACATATTGGTGGTGGGTTTTGCTACTATGAATATTGTACAACTTATGTTTCAAAATTCTCTGGCTGGGATAAATCAGTTTCAGATAAAAAAAAAAAAAAGAGAGAGAGAGAGAGAAAGAAAGGAAGCTCCAGGCCCAGAAAGTTTCACTAATAAATTCTACTAAAATTTATAGAGGAAACAAAACTAATTCTGTACAACCTCTTCCAGAAAATAGAAGAGGAGGAATCATTTACCAACTCATTTTTTTGTGGCCAGCATCACCTTGATACCAACACGAGAGAAGGATAGTACAAGAAAAGATATCCCTCATGAACAAAGACACAAATATCCTCAGTGAAATACTACCAAATGTGATCCAGCAATATGTAAAAAGAATGACTAAACCAGAAAAACCAAGTCTGTTGCTACTGAGTTGATTCTGACTCATGGTGACCCTACAGGACAGAGCAGAACTTCCCCATAGGGTTTTCAAAGCAGAAATCTTTATGAAAGCAGACTGCCTCATCTTTCACCTGAGGAGTGGCTGGTGGGTTCAAACTGCCAACATTTTGGTTAGCAGCTGAGAGATAATCACTCTGTACCAGGGCTCCTTGAAGGTGGAGTTTATCTTTCGACTGCAAGGCTGGCACAATACGTGAAAACCAATCACTATAATCTATGATATTCACACACTAAAGGAGAAAAACAATATGAACATATCCACTGATAGAACAAAAACACTGCACAAAATTCAATACCCATTCATAATAAAAAGTCATCAAAACAGAAATGAAAGTGAACTTTCTTAACCTGATAACTTATAGCTAGCATCAAACTTAAAAGACCAAGTGCTTCCCCTTTACATTAGGAACAAGGCAAGTATGCTGTCTCTCACAACTCTTATTCAACATCATGCTTGAAGTTCTAGCCAGAGTAAAAAAAAAACAAAGAAAGGAATAAAACCATACCTGTTTGCAGACAGCATAATCACCTATACAGAAAATCACAAATATTAAAAAAAAGCTCCTAGAAGTACAAAATGAGTTTAGAAATGTTGCAGGATACAAGGACAACATGCAAAAATTAATCATCTTTATATATGCTCTTGTTAGGTGCTGTTGGATTTGGTTACAACTTGTAGCTACCATATGCAACAGAATGAAACACTGTCTGGTCCTATGCCATCCTCACAAGCATTGCTGTATTTGAGGTCACTGTTACAGGCACTGTGTCAATCCATTTCAATGAGGGTCTTGCCCTTTTTCACTGACCAAGCATGATGCCCTCTCCAGAGACTGGTCCCTTCTGACAACATAATCAAAGTAGGTAAGACAAAGTTTGGCCATCCTAGCTTCTAAGAAGCATTCTGACTGTACTTCTTCCAAGAGAGATCTGTTCATTCTTCTAGCACTCCATGGTATATTCAATACTCTTCATTAGCACCATAACTCAAAGACATCAATTCTTCTCTGGTCTTCTTTATTCTTTTTCCCACCAGCTGTCTGTCAGTTTGTTGCACTATGGTGGCTTACATGTTACTGTGGTACAGGAAGCTATGCCACTGATACTTCAAATACCAGCAGGGTCTCCAACGTGGACAGGTTTCAGCAGAACTTCCAGACTAAGACAGACTAGGAAGAAGGATGTAGTAGACCACTTCTGAAAAATTAGCCACTGAAAACCTTATAAAACAGCAATGATCCACTGTCTGATATAGTGTCAGAAGATGAGCTCCTCAAGTTGGAAGGTATTCAAAATGACTGGGGGAGAGCTGCTGCCTCAAAGTAGAATCCACCTTGATGACAGAGATGGAGGAAAGCTTTCAGGACCTTCATTTGTTGATGAAGTATGACTCAAAATAAGAAAAGCTGCAAACATTCATTAATAACTGGAATGTTAAATGTACAAAGTATGACTCTAGGAAAATTGGAAATTGTCAAAAATGAAATGAAACGCATGAAAATCAACATCCTGGGCATCAGAGAGCTGAAATGGACTGGTATTGGCCATTTTGAATTGGACAATCATATGGGAGCGTAGTGCGTAAGGCATCTGACTGCTAACCAGAAGGTTGGTGGTTCAAACCCACCAGGCACTTCTCAGAAGGAAGGTTGGGGAATCTACTTCCATAGTGGTATCGCCTCAGAAAGCCAAGGAGGGGTCACTATGAGTCGGATCCGACTCCATGGCAGTGAGTTTGGTTTTGGTAGGAGCTCTGGTGGCGTAGTGCCTAAGGCATTTGAGTGCTAA
>NW_006922603.1:126370-127448 GCF_000298275.1 Orycteropus afer afer
TAGTAAGCCAAAAGGAAACAACATGCTCCACATTTCTCAAGCTGAAAGAACTAAAGAAAAAAATTAAGCCTTGAGTTGCAATACTGAAGGATTCTATGGGCGAAATAGAGAATGATGCAGGGAGCATCAAAAGAAGATGCAAGAAATACACAGTCACAGTATCAAAAAGAATTGGTTGATGTTCAGCCATTTCGGGAGGGAGTATATATGATCAAGAATCAATGATATTGCCCTCTCACCCCAGCATTAATAGCAAAGTTCAATAAGATAGAAAATAACAAATGCTAGTGAGATGTGGAGAGACTGGGACTCTTACAGACTGCTGGTGGGACTGTAAAATGATACAACCACTGTGGAAATAAGTATGGTGATTCCTTAAAAAGTTTGAAATAGAAATGCCATTTGATCCAGCAATCCGAATTACTAGGTATATCTAGAAGTGAGAGGTAGGACATGAATAGATAGATATATGCAGACTCATGTTTATCACAGCACTATTCATAATAGCAAAGAGATGGAAACAACCTAAGTCCCCATCAACTGAGAAATGGATAAACAAATTTGCTATACACACAATGAAATACTATACAACTCTAAAGAATAACACAGAATCTATAAAACACTGCAAACCATGGATGAACTTGGAGGACATTATGTTTAGTGAAATAAATCAATCACAGAACGACAAATATTGTATTTGTTCACTATTATAATAAATCAAGGAAAGGCTTATACATGGAAGGAAATTTTCTTTGTTAGTTACTAGGGAAAGGAGGGGAGGAGGAAAAATTCCCAGAGAGGTTGGAAAAAAAATATGTGTATATATGTGTGTGTGTGTACACACACACACATATACACATGTATTTATCAAAGATTATCAGTGGTTACTAGGGGTAGGAGGAAGGGGGAAAGGAGAAGCTTTTGTTTGCAGGGCACTGATTTTATGTTAATGGTGGTGGAGTATTTTGGAAAAGGTTATCAACAATCGTGGCACTACATGAAAAATGTCATAATATCCCTGAGCTGTAAATGTGGAAGTTGTTATGTTGGTGAATGTGTTGTTGTGTATGTTTTCACC
>NW_006922603.1:127973-139229 GCF_000298275.1 Orycteropus afer afer
CAGCTCTGCCTCCTGCTCCTGGCCCAGTGGAGCTAGAGGCATTTCTTCACTCAGACAGCTGCTAGCTGCTGAGGCTGAGAAGCCCCAGGGTTGACAAGTAAAAAGGCACAGTCCCGATGTTACCAAACCACACGGCAGGCCATTAACTTAAATCCATTGTAAGTCCCAAGGTCAGCAGAGCATAGCAGGCTGCTGAGCAAGGACATGGCTACATGCAGGGTCCAAGAGTGCCATAAGCTAGAGACCATTACCAAGGCTTCTGCTTAAATTCAGGAAGCAGATCACATTCCTTAAGGCAGCTACTCCCAGTAGATTCCACCATGGAGTTGATTACCAGTCTCATTATGGGGAATACCACATCCAGCTGCCCAGCCAAGTTGACACAAAAACATAACAACCACAATAATTCAAAAATGGTTGCAGTAGTATACTGACAGAGAACTGACAAAATATCAAGCCAGATTCAGAGGAGGACACGGAATGAGGGATATGATACCATGTCTGGTGAATCCTGGCTAAAAGCAAAGAATATCAGAAAGATATTTTACCTGTGTTTTATTGAATATGCAAAGGCATTAGACTATATGGATCCTAAGTTATGGATAACACTGGAAGAATGAGAATTCCAGAACACTTAATTGTGCTCATGAGGTAGGCCAAGAGGCAGTTGTTCAAATAGAACAAGAGGATACTACATGGTTTAAAATCAGGAAAGGTGTGCATATTTATTTAATCTGTATGCTGAGCAAATAATTCAAGAAGTTGGACTATGTGAAAAAGAACATGGCATCAGGATTGGAGGAAAATTCATGAACAACCTGTGATATTCAGATGACACAATGTTGGTTGCTGAAAGCAAAGAGGGCATGAAGCACTTTCTGATAAGATCGAAGACTACAGGCTACAGTATGGATCGCACCTCAACATGAAAAAAGCAAAAATCCTCACAACTGGACCAGTAAGTAACATCACTATAAATGCAGAAAAAAATGAAGTGGTCAGGGATTTCATTTTACTTGGATCCATAATCAATACTCATGGAAACAGCAGTCAAGAAATCAGATGTCATATTGCACTGGGCAAATCTACTGCAAAAGACCACCTTAATATGAATGTTCTTGGTCTATGTACAGGTTCCTGGTTAGCACAAATATGTGTTCTGGTATGGGAAATTCTTCCCAATGTTACCCACAATTTGTTAAAGATCCACACAGTCAAATGCCTTTGCATTGTCAATAAAACACAGGTAAACATCTTTCTGGTATTCTTTGCTTTCAGCCAAGATCATCTGACATGAACAATGATATCCCTCATTCCAAGTCCTCTTCTGAATTGGCTTGGATTTCTGGCAGTTCCCTGTTGATGTGTACTGCTGCCACTGTTTTTTAATTATCTTCAGCAAAATTTTACTTGTGTGTGGTATTAATAATACTGTTTGATGCCTGTATTCTGTTGGGTCACTTTTCTTTGGAATGAGCACAAATATGGATATCTTCCAGTTGGTGGGCCAGGTAGCTGTCTTCCAAATTTCTTGGCATAGATAAGTAAGTGCTTCTATCACTACATCCATTTGTTCAAACATCTCAATGGATATTCTGTCAATTCCTGGAGCCTTGTTTTTTGCCAGTGACATCAGTGCTACTTGAGCTTCTTCCTTCAGTACCATTGGTTCTTGATCACATGCTACCTCATGAAATGGTTGAATGTTGACCAACCAATTGCCATTGAGTCAATTCCAATTCATGGCGACCCTATAGGGCAGAATACAGCTGTCCCACAGGCTTTCCAAGGCTGTAAATCTTTATGGAAGCAGACTGACACATCTTTCTCCCATAGACTGGCTAATGATTCTGAACCACCAACCTCTTGGTTAGTAGATGAGTGCTTTAACCACTGTGTCACCAGGACTCCTTTCTCTCCTGAAAGAGCTTATTAGGATAGCCAAAATAAGTGTAGTGACAATACTAAGTGATAATGAATATGCAGAACAACTAAAATTCTCACACATTGCTGGTAGGAATGTAAAATGGCACAACCACTTTGGAAAACAGTTTTGTAGTTTCTTATAAAGTTAACTATCTACTTATCATATTGCCCAGAAATTCCACTCCTAAATATTATCCTACAGAAATGAAAATCATGTTGACACTAAAAACTGTACATACATGCACCTCTATTCATAATTGCCAAAAACCAGAAATAACTCATTATGTCCTTCAGAAGTTAATGGATGGTACATCTATACAATGAAATAGAATAAACTGTTGATATGCAACATGGATGAATCTTCAAAGCATTATGCTGAGTAAAAGACATCAATTTCAAAACGTTATGTACTATATAGTTCTATTTATATGACATTCTGGTAAAGGCAAAATTATAGAGATGGTGAACAGATCAGTAGTTACCAGAGGTTAGGGAAGTCATGAATACAAAGGGAGGTTTAGGGGGTCAAAGTAATATTGTGTATTCTGATTTTGTGATGGCTACACAAATCTAAATGTGCATACCAGAAAAAAAAGTCCATTTTATATCATGTTAATTTAAAAAGTGAAATTTAAAAAAAATTATCAAAAGGGAAGACAGACTGAAAATAAAGAACTAGAGCTTTCAACTCTAGATGTAGGAAAACCAAAATCAAAACCAAATGCACTGCCATCGAGTTGATTCCTACTCATAGCGACCCCCATTGGGCTTCCAAGGCTGTAAATCTTTATGGAAGAAGATTGCCTCATCTTCCTTCTGTGGAGCAGGTGGTGGGTTTAATGCACTGACCTTCTGGTTAGCAGTGAAATGCCTTAAACACTACACTACCAGAATTCATTTGATATAGGACAAAAAGCATTAAAAAGGAAAACAAAAGTTAAGAAAACAGAAAATAGTGAAAAATAAATTAAGAAAATAGTTAAAAAAAAATTAGCCAATGACCAGTAAAACTAAGAACTGATTCTTGAAAAGAGTAGTAATACAATAAAATAGACAAATTGTTTTTATACACCATGACCAAGTACAGGTAATACCAAGAAGGAAATGAAATTCAAAATTAGTAATTGTATTAATGCAAATCACCATTATCAACAAATTAACAGAGAAAAACTATGGCAATCATAAGTTCCCAGAAGACCATTTGCCAGAAAACCAGTAACACTCCTGATTTTATAACAAATAAAAAACACTTTAATCTAGAGACAGAACTTCCCTGATTTAGGAAGTAGTCTATCAGAGACCACAGGAAGAATCATATTGAGTGAAGAATACTGCCATCATTCCCTTTAAAATATAAAATAGCACAAGGATGCTCCTTATCACCACTATTTCTTAACACTGTAATAAAACTAGAAAAAGCAAGAGGCATGAATATTGGAAGAAAGAGAATGAACTCACTCATGATAATTAACTAAAAAACTAATTGAACTAATAAGGCAATCCAATAAAGGATTCAACATGGAAAAATCAATTGTTTTTCTTTGTACTAGAAATAACCAATCAGAAAATGTAATAGATGAAAGACTGCCATTTTCAATAGGTACTAAATAATAAAATTAAACAGTCAGGAATAAATTAAAGAAGAAATATAACAAGATATACAAAAAAGATCTGAATAAAGAGAGACCATGTGTGAAGGTATAAAGACAGGATAGCCTGTTCTATGACTATTCACACCTAACAGGTAAATAGGGGAATGATGAAATTGAACTGGCTCAAATTAGTATTTCATGGAATTCTATTTTGAACCACTTTCTCACAATTATAGAGAAAGCCTTAGTAATGTATGAAGACCTTCAGACAAAAACTAAAAATCCTGCAGTACTGCTGTCTATTAGAGAAAGAACAAATGATGGCTCTCTTTTCTATAAAATTAAGCTCTGACAGGAGAGAAAGGCATCCTCGTGGTGCAATGGTTAAAGCACTCATCTGCTAACCAAAAGGTTGGTGGTTCAAACTCATTAGCCAGTCCATGGGAGAAAGATGTGGCAGTCTGCTTCCACAAAGACTTACAGTCTTAGAAACCCTATGAGACAGTTGTACTCTGGCCAATAAGGTCGCTATGAATTGGAATTGACTCAACCGCAATGGGTTGGGGCTGGGAGAGGCAGCCATCTGAGAGAGCAAAAGAAGTTAGCTGTCAAGATATGTCCACCTGTGTTTTTTTTTTTTTTTTTAATGATGAAGAGGACCAGGCCCTGATTCAGGTTTCAATTTAATGAAGCTGGTATCTATTTTAAGCAAATGCCCTCAAGGACATACATCTGGAAGTAGGAAGCCTAAGTCCCAGGATTTAAGGCTACAAAGGGTCTAGTGACTGTGATGCTGGGTGCAAATGCCAATGGACTTTAACTAGGCAAGGATTAATATTAGAACTGTCATTATTTAGGTCAGTGGTTCTGCTTCAAAGGCTATCCTATACTTTCCAGAGATAAGTGCTCTTAATAATTTGGTGTAATAAATATACAACAAATAATAGCCCCTAAAGAGTAAAGTAAACCTCCTTTTCTTGTAAGCACTATTATTTTTAGTATGTACATTTGCAGAACATGAGGTTTTCCAGGAATGCATACATCCCATTATATCAGGGCTCTTATTAAAAGATTTCAGTCTCCACAAATTAATCTACAAATGCCATGCAAACCTAATAAAAAAAATCCTAATAGGATTTTTTTTCCTGAAATGTGACAAGCTGATTCTAAAATTTATCCGGAAGAGTAAAAGCTAAACGATAGCCTAGAAAATCTGGGAAAGTAAGAACAAATAGGTTGACAGGTCTCTTCCTTTCCAGTGTTGCTGGGCAAAGGAGGGAGAGGAAGAGGAAAGCAGAAGCTGAGTGAGCTGTTTATTTTGAGGGAACTGGTTAAACCAGGTACAGATGTCTTGGCTATAGGTGGATGTGATGGCTATGGAAGGTGGGGTGGTTGTCAGGGGAGCTTGGAAGGCCCCTAAGGACCAATCACAGACTAACCCAGAAATGATGGGTTTGCTGAGTGGGCAGCATTCTTCTGAAGTCCAAAGCAAGTGCTGCAGAGGGTATTCGTCCTTCCTCAAACAAAGCCTATAGTAACTCATCTACATTGTATTGTCACAGGAACAGACAAATTGATTTTACACAACAGAATAATATTAACAATATATAACAAATAGCATCTGCCACATGCAGGGCAGAATTCTAAGTGCTTTACATATATTAAATCATTTAATCTTTGCAACAACCATAAGGTAGGTACAATTATCACAGAAAGGCAAAGAGAGTTTAGCTACTAAGGAACAGAACTGGGAAAAGAGTAGAAAAGTCCACATAAATATATGGGAATTTAGTTTATGACAAAGGTGGAACCTCAAATCAGGTGAATAACGATAAATGAACTAGTTAATAAATAGTATTTGTGTAAATGACTATTCATATGGGTAAAAAATAAAGTTAGATTCTTACCTCTCACAAGTCATAAAACTTAGTTTCAGATAAAGAGCTAAAATTTTAAATTATGTACAGGCTTTCAGTGAAAATATATATAGGCATGTTTAAAGAAAACATATAAAGATGATTATGTAAAAACTGAAGTCTTCTACATGTGAAAAGATATCACAAATAAAATACAAGCAACAGACTAACAAAAATTATTTAACATATCTATAATTAAAAAAAAAAAAAAACCCACTGCAACAAATCTGGAATATATACAGAACTCCTACAAATCAATTAGAAAAACAAACATCCCAAAAGAAAAATGAACAAAGATTGAATGGGTAAGTGACAGAAAAGGAATAAACAATAGTCGATAAACATAAAAAACAAAATTGAGACACCATTTTTTGCCCATCGGATTGGCAAAAACTAAAAAGGCTGATAATATCATTGCTGGTAAGGGTATAAGGAAACAAGTTTTGGAGGGTAGTTTGACATTATCTATTAACATTTATCTTGTACATATCCTTCAATTCAGCAAGTCTGTCTACAATAGATAAATACTAATTGGCACACAAAGGGTTATTTACAAGAATTTTTACTGTAGCATTATTAGTAACAGTGAAAAATTAGAAACAACCTAAATGTCTGGTGGTGTAGGGCCTAAGGCATTTGAGTGCTAACTAGAAGGCTGGTGTTACCCATCAGCCACTCCTCTACTTTCATAGAGATACCACCTTGAAAACCCAAGGAGGGATCACTATGAGTCAGAACGAACTCAACGGCAGTGATTTTGATTTTATTTATTTATTTTTTTGGGGGAGGGAATGGTCAGATATATGACGGTATGCTCTGGTGGCATAGTGCCTAAGGCATTTGACTGCTAACCAGAAGGCTGGTAGTTCAAACCCACCAGTCACTCCTCAGAAGGAAGACTGAGCAATCTACTTCCATAGTGATATCACCTCAGAAACACAAGGAGGGGTCACTATGAGTTGGATCTGACTTGACGACAGTGAGTTTGGTTTTTTTTGATGGTACATCTATGCTATAGGATACTATATAGCAGGTAGATCTAGGTACTGATGCCGAAAGATATCCTAACAAGTTATAAAACCATAAACACTAAACATAACTCTCTCTGTGTGTATAAACACAATGAATGAAAATCAAAAGTATACCTCAAATTTATAATAAAGATTACCTTTGGGCTCACAGGTGGAAGGGTATAATATGTCAAAGGAAATTTTTGCTTTCTCTGTCTTGTTCTAACTTTGGTCAATGAGCATTTATCCATGTGCACAATTTTTGAAACAAAACCCACATTAAAGTCATCTGCACTATACAATACAGTGCTATATACATCGTCAGTACTCAATAAATCTTAGCTTAGAAAAAGAAGTTATCTCTTAAGTAAAATCCACTGAAAGGACATTATAAACCTTCACAAGGAATGGGCTGGCTGACACAGAACATAAATGATACTGGTAATGAAGGTAAAACAACCAAGAAGGAAGAAAGAGCCACCAGTAGTGAAGGCTGGGCAATGCTAAAAATACATGATAGCTAATTATAATAGCTACCATTTCTTGAGGGCATCCAATGAGCAAGGGACTGTGCCAGGTGTTCTGCAAGCATCATCTCTAATTCTGGTATCAACTTGTGAAATATCCCCATTTTACAGATTAAGAAAATATAAATTAAATGTTTTGCCATCTATTTTTCACTATGATTTTTAAAAAAAAAAGAAAGAAAATATACGTCAGAGAAACTAAGTATCAGACTTAAGGCCAGGCCTTTGACTCACTATAGTCTAGATTCTCTTGGGGTTTGGAACTGAAACTGGGACTGGGGGGCCCTCTTGGCCTTGACCAAAGGCCCAACTGCCCTTACTATACTCTGCATCCTTGAAGCATGCTCCCAAGCTGTCCTGTTCATCCAGACTGGCATTCTCCTCCTCCTCCTCACTCTCGGTTCTCCAATATGGTGGCCGCTTGATGGGTCGTTTCCCTGGGGTGCGCTGGAAAGCAGGACTGTTAGACACTGTGCCTAGCCCGCTGCTGGAGCTCCCGCTGCTTCGGTCCTGTCCCCCGGTCCACCAGGCCTGCAGACTGGAGGTAGCTGGTGAGGACGATGAGGACTGTAGGTTGGCCATGCACAGCATGCCCTGGATGGCCTCCTGAGTGCTGGGTGAGGCAGGAGCCTCACTGCAAGGGAGAAAGGAGAAACGCTGAGGGAGTTACTCTAGTTGATGAAAGAAACCAATCATCAGAATAGTCAGGGAAGAGAGACAGACTGGGGTCAGGGTGGGAGAAAGAAGGGGATAAGCATCCAAGGTAAAAAACCAGAAATCAAGCTAAAGGATCAAGACTGTATCAAAGATTGTTTTCATAAAAAAGCCAGTTCTTCTTGCCTTGAGCCTCCATAGAAAGCAGACAAGATGGCAAAAAGAAAGGTTCTGAGTACCTTGTTCACCTATGCTGCATACTTTCCTTTTTCAATCACTCAGAAAAGGCCCACTTCTCCTTCCATGACTCTTCCAGCCCCTCATCCAACTTACAAAGTACCCTAAATTCCCCCCAAAGTACACAAGTTGTAAGAAATGTATAGATTCTAACAATGTCAAATCTTCAGCTCCTCAGGACAGACTTCATATCTACCTTATACTTTCAGTCCAAATATCCTGGATAATTCTTTGTTAATTTAAATGGTTGACTGACTGACCTAGCCCCTGAAGGATAGGGTTTGCTTTCTGACGGCCCAGAGAGGGGAGTTCAAAGCCAGTACTCACGTGAGAGCAGCATAGTCAGGTCCCCCCACCTGCCTGCTGGCTTTGAGCAGATCAAGAATTCCACCAGCTCCCGTCCCATTCCCAAGCTTGCCTTCAACCCCTTCCACCATGTCCTCATCTGTTGTATAGTCCTCCTGTTGAAGAGAGAGGATATCACCTCAATTGCCCAAGGCTGGTCTGGTCTGTCACCAATACATGGTTGACAGCCTCATTTGTGATACTAATAGCTTCTGAGGATCAAGTAGATAGACTCAGTATGTAAAGATTCATTTTTCTTTTACCTTTTCTTTTACTCTATAGCCCCTAGCCACCCTTCAGGTCTGGAACTAAACTCACTCCTGTGGCTTCCAGCCAAACAACACACAGGCATATGGGGTGAACATTTACATCAGGTAGATACACTACTTGGTATGATCAATCGTGGGAAAACAGGTTAGTGTTTGCACAGGGAGACAGCTCTGGGGATAGGAAAGCATGGGACAGAAGGACACAGGGAAGAGATAACTACAGGGAGAAAGTGGGAAGAGAGCTGTTACATTGTGGGGAATTGCAGTCAATGGCATGAAACAAAATGGGTATGAAATGCTGTATGGAAAATGGAAAATGAATTTGCTCTGTAAACATTCACCCAAATCACAATAAAAATTTAAAAAATAAGTAAAAATAAAACAAAACAAAAATCATTTGTGTTAGGTAAAACAGCTCTAAAACTAATACACGTTTTGCTACATTATACTTCCTTTTATTCTACTCTATATTAAATTATTTTTAAGATATTTCCATTAAATTATAATATTCCATTCTATGCATAGCGGCATTCAGGACAGTCATTTGCTTAATAAATATTTTAGAAACTGAATGCACAGAATGCCTTCTTTTCATCTATCTCTGTGATGAGAATGAGCACAAGGCTAGATATAAGATAGGCTTTTACCTCAATGTCAAAGTCAACTTCTCCTGGTTCACGAACTCGGTTGGGGTCAGAGCAAGGTTTTGCACGGGGTAACTTCCGAGGAAATTCTAAGAAAACAACAGAATGCCCTTGTTATGAAGCTAAGATTAGCACCTGAGCCAAACATCCAGGGGAAAGAAAAACCTTTTTCCTAGAAGTAAAGACCATAGATGACTTATTTTTGAAGTTTAGGGATAAGCTTATAAATAATTCTCTAAAATAAGGACAGAGTAGAACTGCTCCATAGGGTTTCCAAGGCTGTAAATCTTTATGGAATCAGACTGCTTCACCTTTCTCCTGCGGAGCCCCTGGTAGGTTCAAACCACTGACCTTTGGGTTAGCAGCCCCAAGCTTTACAACAATGCTACCAGAGCTTCTTAACAGAGGCCTATCTCAACTCTCTCACTGCCTTCCAGTCGATTCCAACTCATAATGACCCCTTCCATCGGTTTCTGAGGCAGTACCACTATGGAAGTAGATTCCAAAAAAAACACCTCACTGCTGTCAAGTCAATTCAATTTGACTCATAGCAACCCATCCTTGGGTTTCCAAGGCGGTATCTCTATGGAAGTAGATGGCCCAATCTTTCTTCCAAGGAGTGGCTAGTGGGATTGAGCTGCCAGCCTTCTGGTTAGCAGTCAAATGCCTTAGGCACTATGCCACCAGAGCTCCCATGGAAGTACATTGTTGTTGTTGTTGTTATGTGCCGCTGAGTCGAACCCAACTCATAGCGACCCCTCCTTGGGTTTCTGAGGCAGTCAGTATCATTACGGAAGTAGATTGCCCCATCTTCCTTCCGAGGAGTGGCTGGTGGGTTTGAACCGCCAGCCTTCTGGTTAGCAGTCAAGTGCCTTAGCCACTATGCTATCAGAGCTCCCTGGAAGTAGATTGTTGTTGTTGTTGTTATGTGCCGTCGAGTCAAACCCGACTCATAGCGACCCCTCCTTGGGTTTCCGAGGCAGTATCACTACGGAAGTAGGATTGCCCAACCTTCCTTCCGAGGAGTGGCTGGTGGGTTAGAACCTGGTAAATCAGGTATCAACAAGGTCAGGCTGAACATCTTGAGAGTGACAAAGGAGCCAGAAACAAAGGTAAAGTGTTCAGGGAAGAGGAGGAAGAGACACACTTGGTCTTATTATCAGGGTCGTCTTCTCCTTTCCCAGTCTCTCATCAATCTGCAGTTCATCTTCTGAATCCAAGTCAAATTCTTCCTCCATCACCTGTTCCGTCACTAGTCTACCTTTGTCTGTTTTCTTTGCAATCTTAGCTCGCCGAGATCTGGATAAGCTTTTCACCCGCTTGGTACTGGGGAGAGAAGGAAGAACATAAAAGCAAACAGTCACACTCAATATTGTTAAGATGAGAATTCTCCCCAAACTGACTTAAGAGTCAATGCAATTACTATTAATATCTACCCACCTTTTGGGTAGATATTGATAAGTTGAATCTAAAAGGCACATGTACCTGCAAAAGACCTAATCCTAGCCAAAACAATTTTGAAAAAGAACAAAGTTGGATGGCTTACAGTACCTAATTTAAAAACTTACTATAAACCTACAGTTACCAAGGCAGTGTGATACTGGCATAAAGATATACAGATTAATTAATATAGAACTGTGAGTCCAGAAATAAATCTTATGATCAACTGATTTTTGACAAAATGTCAAAGCAACTCAGTGGGGAACGAGTGGTTCTTGCAACAAATGGTACTAAAACAACTGGATATCAACATGCAAAGAAATTAATATAGACCTTTACTTCATACCATACTAAAAAAATTAACTTAAATTGGATCATAGATATAAATATAAAAGCTGAAAATATAAAACTTCTAGAAGAAAATTCTTGTAACCTGGGATTAGATAAAATTTATAACTTTTGTGCTTCACCAATAAGAAAATGAAAAGACAAGCCACAAACTGGGAGAATGTATTTGCAGATCATATATCTTGTTAAAGACTTGCATTCAAGTAAGATCTTACTGAAGATAATTCAGAAACGTTTGCAGCAGTATACTGACAGAGAACTTCCAGAGGTTCAAGCCAGATTCAGAAGAGGACGTGGAACAAGGGATATCATAGCTGTTGTCAGATGGATCTTGGCTCAAGGCAAAGA
>NW_006922603.1:140219-141804 GCF_000298275.1 Orycteropus afer afer
AGATGGATTGATACGGTGGCTGCGATGATGGGCTCAAGCATAGCAGGGATTGTGGGGCTGGCGCGGGATCGGGCAGTGTTTTGTTCTGCTGTGCAAGGGGTCGCTATGAGTCGGAAGCGACTCGACAGCACTTAACAACAACAACAACAGAGTTTAATAATAAGACCCAAGCAAAAGAGCAACCAACTAAAAAAAATGGTCAAAAGATTTAAATAGACAGTTCTCCAAAGATGATACACAAATGATCAATTATCACATGAAAAGATGTCCAACATCATTAGCTTATCAGGGAAATACAAATCAAAAGCACAGTGAGATACCACTTTATATGTACTAGTTGTTATGTGCCATCGAGTCGAACCTGACTCACAGTGACCCCTCCTTGGGTTTCCTAGGCAGTATCACTATGGAAGTAGATTGCCCAACCTTCCTTCTGAGGAGTTGCTGGTGGGTTTGAACCGCCAGCCTTCTGGTTAGCAGTCAAGTGCCTTAGCCACTATGCTACCAGAGCTCCCTTATATGTACTAGAATAGCTATAATTAAAATTATAGTCAATAACAGTGTTAGTAAATATTTGGAAAACTTCATAAATTGCCAGTGGGAATGTAGAAATGTTATAGCCACTCAGGAAAAGTCTATTGCTTAAAAATTTAAAATACGAGTTACATATAATCAAACAATTTTCTTGCTAGTGAGAAATAAAAGCGTATGTAAAATATGCTCACAGCAACATAAATAAATGGAAATCAATCCAAATGATCAACAGGTAAATGGATAAACAAAATATGATATCTTCATGCAATGGGAAACTAGTAAGGAATAAGGGAAAAACAATATACAATTACATCACAGATGAACTTGAAAAGCATTATGGTAAGTGAAAGAAGCTAGACACAAAAGACTAAATAAATACTGTGTGATTCCATTTAAATGAAATGTTTAGACAAGACATATCTATAGAGACAGGAAATGAATTAGCAGTTGCCTGAGCCTTAAGATGAGAGTGAAGACTGAATACAAATACACATGAGGGATATTTTTGGGGTGATAGAAATGTTCTAAAATTGGATTTGGGCGATGGTTGAAAAATTCTGGAATATTTACTAAAAGTCATTTAATTGTACACTTAAAGTGGTTTTATGGTACGTAAATTATACTTCAAGAAAGCTTAGTTAAAAGGACAAAACCCAAATCTATTGCCATTGAATTGATTTCAACTCATTGTGACCCTCCAGGACAGAGGAAAACTGTCCCATAGGGTTTGATAGGCTGTAATCTTTATGCAAGCAGACTGACACATCTTTCTACCATGGAGCAGCTGGTGGGTTTGAATGACCAATCTTTTGGTTAACAACTGAGCATTTAACCTCTGTGATACCAGGGCTCCTTCATTAAAAGACTGAAGGGATTTAAAAAAAAAAAAAAAACACCACAAATTGACTACATCTGTGCAAAGAGACAATGAAGAAGGTCAATATCATCAATCAGTACAAGTCCAGGGGCCAAATGTGGATCAGACCATCATTTGTTCATATGCAAGTTTAAGCTGAAGCTGAAGAAAATTAAAACAAATCCACGAGAGCCA
>NW_006922603.1:143326-144369 GCF_000298275.1 Orycteropus afer afer
TGGGAGAACAGAAGGGCAGTATTTGCACAGGGAGACAGATCAGAGGGAGGGAGTGCATGGAATGCAAGGACACAGGGAAGAGGTAACTACTGGGAGTAAGTGGGAAGAGAGCTGTTACACTGTAGGAATTGCAGTCAATGTCATGAGACAAAATGTGTATGAACTGCTGAATAGAAAATGAATTTGCTCTGTAAAAATTCACTCAAATCACAATAAAAATTTAAAAAAAAAGGAAGGCAGAAAGAAACGGTTGCAGCAGTACATTAACAGGAAACTTTTAGAAACTTAAGCCAGATTTAGAAGAGAATGTGGAACAAGTGATATGGTTGATGTCAGATGGATCTTGTCTAAAAGCAAAGAATACCACAAAGATGTTTACCTGTATTTTACTGGCTATGCAAAGGCTGCTGACTGTATAGATCTTAACAAACTATGGATAACATACCGAAGAATGGGAATTCCAGAACAGTTAATGGTGCTCATGAGGAACCTATACATAGGCGAAAAAGGCTGTCATTTGAATAGGAAAAGGGGATACTGCATGTTTTAAAATCAGGAAAGGTGTGGCTCAGGATTGTATCCTTTCATGATACTTATTCAATCTGTATGCTGAGCACACAATCTGAGAAGCCTGATTATATGGAGAACACGGAATCAGGATCGGAGAAGACTCATTAACAACCTTCAATATGCAGATGGCACAACCTTGCCTGCTAAAAGTGAAGAAGACTTGAAGCACTTATTGATAAAGATCAAAGCCTACAGCCTGCAGTATGGAATATACCTCAACATGAACAAAATAAAAATCCTCATAGATGGACCAATAAGCAACATCACAGTCAATGGATAAAAGGCTGAAGTCGTCAGGGATTTCATTTTATGCAGATCCACAATCAACACCCATGGAAGCAGCAGTCAAGTCATCAGATGTCATATTGCATGGGGCAAATCTGCTGAAAAAGACCTCTTTAAACTGTTAAAGCGTAAAAATGTTACTTTGAAGACTAAGTTGTGTGTGACCCGAGTCATGGTATTTTCAATCA
>NW_006922603.1:144695-147859 GCF_000298275.1 Orycteropus afer afer
AGATGCTCAACAACATGGGTTCACACAATGGCTGCAATGATGGGGTCAAGCATAATGATCATGAGTATGGTGCAGGACCAGGCAGTGTTTTGTTCTGTTGTACACAGGGTCACTGTGAGTCAAAACCAACTCAATGGCACCTAACAAGAACATACATACATCTATACACACACACACATACACACAAATGTAAATACCTATACACTTGTATGCCTACATATATATACACATATATATCTGCACATACTTACTGTTTTTGCTGTTGTTTCAAAATGATATATGTCATAGCATACTTTTTCCTTATGCACTTTTGAAGTGATTTCATTTACCTTCATCAAGCTGCATACAGTTCACCCTCATTTTATGTTACCCATCCCATTATGTACAAAAAGCAAGTGCCTACTATCTGACTTCATCTCACCTACTTTGGCCATGCTGTAAGAAGGGACCATTCCCTGGAGAAGGATATCATCCTTGGTAAAATGGAGGATCAACGAAAAAGGGGGAGGTTCTCAACAAGATGGACTGACACAGTGGCTACAATGATGGGCTCAGGTATAGCAAGGATTGTGGAGCAAGCGCAGGACCGAATAGTGTTTCTTTCTGCTGTACATAGGGTTGCTATGAGTTGGAGATGATTTGATGGCACATGACAACAACAACAACTATCTGAAAAGGCACTCTCCTTCTCTCCCACTCCTTCATCCCTGGTAAGCACTAACGAACATTAGTTTCTGTATATTTATTTGTTCACGTCATTTCATAAAAGTGAGAGTATTTTTGAGGGGATTAACTTATTTTGTACAATATAATGTCCAACAAGTTTATTCACATTCCAAGATGATTTGGGAATTCATTTTTCTTTTTTAAAAATTTTATTTATTTTGTTGTTGTAGTTGAGAATATACACAGTGAAGGATATAATTCAACAGTTTCCATATGAACAATTCAGTAACACTTCCTTCGAGTTGTACAACCATTCTCATAGTCCTTCTCTGAGTTATTCCTCCTCAATTAGCATTTGACTGCTAACCAGAAGGTTGGTGGTTCAAACCTATTAGACACTCCATGGAAGGAAGATGGGGTGATCTACTTCTGTTAAAAATTTACTGTCTTGGAAACCCAATGAGGGTTGCTGAGCTGGAATTGACTTGATAATAGTAGGTTTGATTTTTTTTTTTCTTTTTTAACTCCTTCTTAAGGTTCCTATCTTATGATGCTGTTGCCGTCATCTGGATCCTATATAGATGGTTCTTAAAAGGACATAATGGATTTTTGGTTCCGGTAAGATGGCAGAGTAGGCAAACTACACAGACCCTCTTCAACAAAGAACAGGGTAACTAATTAACACAGATACAGAAGATAATCCTAGAGCCCTGAGCTTTGAAAGGAAGGATATAGAAGTGGACTAAACTCCAATTAGTAGAAGAACCTGCATGAAAACTCCAAAAAAGGAGCCATATGGAGCTGGGGTCTGTCAGTGATCCTGACGGCACAGATAGCTTGGATATTGCCAAGTGGTTTCAGGACCTAAGAATTAACCTAAATATTGGCCCTGCGAGCCAGGGACTACAGGGAGGACTGCACTGGTGGCTGGTGAATAAAAGGGGAAGCAGCAAAGAGTACGACAGGCTGAGCTGTGGACTTTTGGCTGTCCAGAGAGCACAGCCATTTTGAATCCTTACAAGCAGTTTGACCATTTTGGATATTTAAAGTGACAGCATTCTCTCAGATTCCAAGGACCTAAAAATAGGCTAAACTTGCCAGGGACTTCAAGGATGTTCCAGATATGAAGGACTGGAAAGGTACGATATTCCCCTTGTTACTCTTATGCCCCACATCCTCTTGATGAACGGAGGTACAGCCACACTTCACTCCCACCCACCTTCTGGGCCAGCAGCAACTGCATCCCAGTCTGTGTGCTCTGATGGAGCCTGGGTGCCCTGCCCTACCCTGCCCAGATTTTTTTCTTTCTAGTTTATTTCTGTCTGTTTTAAAATTATTATTGTTTTTCTGTTTTTTTTTTGTGTCCTTTTTATTCTTACTCCTTTTTCTTTCCTTCCCAGGTTCTAGATTTCAGCTTTTTCTCTCTTCCCTGTTCCTGGTTCCCATATTTTTCTTTTTGCATTTCCCCATTTTTTCTTCATTATTCTCCTACTCTAACTCATTCGACTTATCCCCCCCTCCCCAGGTGTTTTTCTTTTTCCTTTATTGATGCATATTTTTTTTGGCTATTTTAAAGTATTTCTTTAAATGTTTTCTCTCATTTACTGCCTTTTCTTTTTTTCTCTTTTTGGTAATTGTTCCTGTGTGTTTATGCAGTGTGTTTTGTGTCCACTGGCTTTTACTTTTTTGATGGTTTTTCGATTGTTGTTCTTGTCTGAGTGGGAGATAGCAACTTTGCCCACAGGACATGACCACATCCACATAACTCCACTTACTGACTGAGAGACACCACTTCCTTCTGCACCAATTGGCCAACAATACACCACCACCAATAAGAGCCTGACTCACTCTTACATGCTCTTCACAAACAGTTAACAGAGATTTGTGCAGCCACTCTCATTCTCTGTCACACCCACCAGGAGACAGGTGGTAAGTGCATAAGTGCTGCCAACTAGTGAAAAGAGGAGCACAGTACCCTGCTTACTCGGATACATAAAAGATAGATAGATAGATAGATAGATAGATAGATAGATAGATAGAAATAAAGGAAACGAAAATCTTGGGTGAATCACTCCAACATACAACTACCAGTTACATATAAATAGAAAAAAGTCATAATGTCTTGGAGACAACAGACTATCACAGCTCACACAAAGAAGACAAAGTGATAGAAAATAAAAAGGGAGCAGGATACAGACCCAGAACATATCTCTGAGGAAGAAGCAGCATTGGAAATCCCTGATAAGGATTTCAAAAGAATTATACATAGGTACATTCAATGGATTGAGAGACAAATCAAGGAAAACACTGACAAACTTAACGAGAACACAAACAAAACCCTAGAACAATGTCAAAAGAAGATACAAGAAAAAAATGACAAAATAAATGAAAAATTAAAAATGATACAAAATCTACATATAGAAATCCGGAACATTAATACTAAATTGTCAGAAATAGATGACACATTGAAAGGGGAAAGGAGTAGAATAGAATCAATG
>NW_006922603.1:151110-153703 GCF_000298275.1 Orycteropus afer afer
TAGGGTGGAGGGTCGACGAAAGAGGGGGAGGCCTTCAGGGAGATGGATTGATACAGTGGCTGCGATGATGGGCTCGAGTATAGCATGGATTGTGGAGCTGGCGCGGGATCGGACAGTGTTTCGTTCTGCTGTGCATGGGGTCACTATGAGTTGGAAATGACTCGACGGCACTTAACAACAATCAGAATTCCCACTCCTCAGAAGGAAGATAGGGCAATCTACTTTCATAGTGGTACTGCCTCGGAAACTCAAGGAGGGGTCGCTATGAGTTGGGTCCGACTCGACGGCACATAACAACAACGACAACAATCAGAATTCCAGAACAGGAAGAGAAAATTAACCACTGAGAAAATTGTCCAGAGCACTTCCCTGATATGATGAAAGATGAGAATATATCCATTCAGAGGTCCAAAGAACCCCAAACAGGACAAACCCCAAAAGAAAATCACCAAGACATATCATCATTAAACTCACCAAAACCAAAGACAAAGAAAGAATCCTGAAAGCAGCACAGGCAAAATGAAAAGTTACCTACAAAGGACAACCAATAAGACTAAGCTCTGATTTCCCAGCAGAAACCATGCAAGTGAGAAGGCAATGGGATGGTATATATAAAACCCTGAAAGAGAAAAAATTCCAACCAAGAATTATATAGCCAGTAAAACTGTCCCTCGAATATGATGACGAAATTAGGAAATTTCCAGATATGTGAAATTAAAGGAATTTGTTAAAACTAGACCAACCTTACAAGAGGTAATAAAGGGAGTGCTGTGAACAGATAACCAATAATAGCAAACAACCACCAACCATTAATACACAAAATGACATAACCCAAAAACCAACACAGTTATGGAAGTATCCAAAGTAAAATAAGCTTACAATATTGTAAACAGAACCTGAGACATCAATTTGCAAATGAGGACAACAACAAACCAAGAAGAGGGAAAAAATAGTGTAGTTATAGAACTTCTAAATGATGCACTCTAAAGTACTTGTGGGTGAAATATTATAATGTCTGAGAACTACTTAAAAAATCTCAGCAAAAGGAGAAGAGAAAGAGGAAGAAGACAAGAAGAAAATGAAGATGAAGACGATGATGACAAAGAATACAAAATAGAAAAAAAAATGTGACATAGGTGGAAAAAGATTGGGAAAATGGTGAACCCAGATGATGGAAATGTGGAAATTAATTATAATATTCCCTTCACCCTTATATATATATTTTAAATTTCCATAACAGAATGTGTTTACATCAGTATGTATAGATGTATATGTATGTATGCATATATGTGCATGTGTAGGTGTGTACCTGTTGCCTACAAAATATTTCTAATAAAAATTGATGCACAGAAAAAAAAAAGCATAATGGTCAAGATAGACATTTTTTACTAGTTAAGCTAATCTACTGTGTGATTTTACTTAGATCCACAAACAATGCTCATGGAAACAGCAGTCACGAAATCAAACGATGTATTGCACTGGGCAATTATGCTACAAAAGAACTTTTTAAACTGTTAAAGAACAAAGATGACACACAGGAATGCATAAATATGAGGAGCAGGGGGGGAAGGATTATTGGGCGGGGAGGGGAGGGGACTAGGTTTGGGTTGGGGATAGTAAATAGGGAGTGAAACTAAATGTACATGTAATATTGAATGTAAAACAAACTCTTAAAATAAAAATTAAAAAAAGAAAATTAAGGTGCACTTGACCGAAGCCAGGGTATTTTCAATAGTATCATACAATGAATTAGGAAGGTTGTAGAATAGATGCATTTGAACTGTAGTGCTGGAGAAGAACAAACAAATCTGTCCTCAAAGAAGTACAGGTAGAATGCTCCTTACAAGCAAGAAAGGCCAGACTTTGTCTCTAGTACTTTGGTCATGATGTCTGAAGGGACCTGTTCCTGGAGAAGGCTATCATGCTTGGTAAAGAGGAGGGTCAATGAAAAAGGGGAAGACCCTCCACGAAATGGATTGACACAGTGGCTGCAATGATGGGCTCTAGTACAGGAAGGACTGTGATGGCAGCGCAGGACCAGGCAGTGTTCTGTTCTGTTGTGCAGAGAGTCGCTACAAGTCAGAAACTAACAACTAACAGTGTTTGCTTTTAAGAAGATTTCAAGGAATATTTTTGGTTTAATGTTTAAATATTAGTCAGGGCAACAGTTTCAGGGGTTCATCTAGCCTCCATGGCTCTAAAAAGTCAGGAATATTTGTGAATCTGAAATACTGTTCTTCATTTCCCCCATTTTGATCAAAATTATTCTATAGACTCTTTAATCAATATGTTCAGGAATGGTAGCCCAGAACCATCCAGTTCTGCTCTCATGGCAAAGGAGGAAGTTGTTCATGGAGGCAATTCCATTTCCTCTTCCTATTCCCAACTCCTCTTCTTTTGTTACTACAGGAAAAAAATACCAACTGTTGTGAATTGGATGGCCTTTGCAAGCTTTAAAGGCCCCAGCAAATATGTGATGAATTAAGAGGTAGAATAGAAGCATTAAAAACATTATCAGGCCAATTAACTGGGATGTTCCATGAAACTATGACAATAAACATCCAAACTAAGGAAACAAATTCCATGACAGTCG
>NW_006922603.1:153803-154946 GCF_000298275.1 Orycteropus afer afer
TGTCTATCACACAACTTTTGCCAAAATTAAGTATGTCACAGTGATTACCAAGAGGTACTTTTTCCTTGTGTACTTTTTAGTGTTATTATTTATCATCATCAAGCTGTGTACACTTTACCATCATTCAGAGTTACTTTTCTCATCACCAAAAATAATATGCATCTATTATCTAGAGAGTGGGAGCCCTGTTGGCATAGTGCCTAAGGCATTTGATTGCTAACCAGAAGGCTGGAGGTTCAAACCAACCAGCCACTTCTTGGAAGGAAGACTGGGCAATCCACTTCCGCAGAGATACCGCCTTGGAAATCCAAGGAGGGGTCGCTAAGAGTTGGAATTGACTCAACAGCACTGTTTTTTTATTATTATTATTATTTTGGTTATCTAGAGAGTGAATTCCACTTTTCCCCTCCCCTCATTCCTGGTATCCACTAATAAACATTAGGTTCTGTACATTTTTTTGTTTATCTCATTTCATCACAATGAGAACATGTTTTTTTTTTTTTTTTTAATTGAGATTTGGGTGAAGATTTACAGAGCAAATTTTGGTGATTGACTTATTTTACTCATTTTGCGTATGTCCTAATGGTTCATCCATGTTCCAAGAAGTTTTGTCAACTCCTTTTTCTTTATAGATGAGTAATATTCTATTGCATACATGTACCACACTGTTTATCCATTCACCTGCTGAAGGATGACACTTGCTTCCATCTTTTTGCTGTTTTGCATTAGGCTGTGATGAACATAGGCGTGCATGTCTGTCTGTGTCATTTCTTTTAAATCCCTAGGGTATACACCTAGAAGTAGAATTGCTGGGTCATATGGCAGCTCTACCTCTAGTTTTCTGAAGAACTGCCAGACAGTTTTCCACAATTTCTGTACCATTTCGCATTCCTACCAGCAATGGATGAGTGTTCCAGTTTTTTTCCACATCCTATCCAATGCCTCTTCTTTTCTTTTTTCTTTTTTTTACTGTTGGCCATCCTAGTGGGTTACATGTGAGGAGAGACAACTCAGGGACACCCAAAGTAGCAAGTGGGAAGAGCAGGAGAAAGGGGATTAAAAGACAGCAAGCCAGAGAGAAGAGCAATCAGCCGAAGGGATTGGATGACGAGAGGCAACTCAGGCCCCCCCAGAGTAGCAGGC
>NW_006922603.1:158574-169625 GCF_000298275.1 Orycteropus afer afer
AGTCGATTCCAACTCATAGCGACCTCCACTGGGATTCTGAGGCAGTAAATCTTTACAGAAGTAGATTGCCCAGTCTTGCGTCCATGGAGTGGCTGCTGGGTTTGAACCACCAGCCTTCTGATTATAGCTCCTTGTTTAATACAAGTGGAGAAAATACATATCCTTGTCTTATACTCAATTTCAGGGGAAGTAAAGTTTTTCTTTTTCTTCGTAAAATATTATTTTATTGTATTTTTGGTGAAAGTTTATTATAGCTAGTTAAGTTCCTATCTGACAATTCCCACACAACTCGTTCAGCGACATTAGTTACATTTTTCAAAATGTGTCAACATTCTCTTTCGTGTTCTGGTTGTTCTCTTTCCAAAACTCTAGCTTCCCTGCTCCTTTATCTTTTCATCTTTGCTTTAGAGCACATATGATTTTTTTTTTTTTTAGTAGAGCACCATTCTTATGAGTAATATCCTTTATTTTGTATGTCACTCTGCTATTTCACTAATGGGTGATTTCTGGGGGCAGTTTTAGTTCAAGGTGTAAGGAGGATCTCCAGGCAATCGTCTCAGGGGGTCCTCTAGTCTCAACAACTGGTGCAGTTAATCTGGCCTTTTTTTTTTTTAATAATTTATGTTTTTCTCCCATTCTATCCGGGACCATCTATTATAACCCTGCTCAGAACAGTCACTGGTAGCCAGGCACCATCTAGTTCTTCTAGTCTCAGGGTAGATGAGGCTGTGGCTCAAGTAGGCTATAGATTTGTCTCTTCTCTGAGATTCTCAATATGTTCTTACTCTCTTGTTCCTTATGAGTAGAGACCAATAGCTGTATCTTAGATGGCCACTCATGAGCTTTGAAGACCCTAGACACTACTTCACTTCACTAGGATGCTGAATTTGAACCAGTGAACTATATTATGGTAATTGACTGAATTGTCCCATGAGAGTACGGTCCTAAGCCTTCAAATCCAGAAAACCAATCTCAACAGGTGTTTGCTTATGTCAGAAGAGTAAGTGTAGTTATGTCGTCAGTGAATATATATGCTTGTGCACTTATGTCTGTGTTTACACGTGTAGATATTTCTGTATGTTTTCACATGAGCATATGCCAGTATGTACCTGAATATTTATATGCCTATACCCATCCATATATGTGGTATTTCACTTGTCTTTTTATCTTTGTTGGAGGTGTTGCCACCTTATATACGCCAAACTCTTTAATACTGGAATTTTTTCTCTTGAGCACTACTCAGCAACATCATTTACTTTGGTCATGCTGTGCTCATTATACCCACACTGGTGACATTTTTCCCATCACCAAAAAACAGTTATCTACAATCTAAAGCGTGCTTCCTGCTCCACCCTCAACTCTCTGAACATTAGTCTCTTTATATCTATTCTTGCCTCCTTATAAAAGAGGGATCACACTGTATTTATCTGTATGTACTTGACTTATTTCACGTAGCATTAATACCCTCCAGGCCCATCTATGTTATATGTTTTGCAAACTCATCATTGTTCTTTATGGTTACATATTACTCAACTGTATATATGTAACACACTTTGCTTATCCATTCATCCACTGGTGAGCACTTTGGTTGTTTCCTTTTTTTTTGGTAAACTGTGAAAATAGTTGCAAGGAACACAGGTGTGCATTTTGTCTGCTCATGTCACTACTTCTAGGTCTCTAGGATATATATCTAGGAGTGGGATTGTTGGATTGTGGGGCAGTTCTATTTCTAGCTTTTCAATGAAGTGTTGTACAGTTCGCCAAAGTGGTCTTCCCATGTCATAATCACACCAGCAATGGATAAGGGTTACAATCTACCTATATCCTCACCAACATGTTATTATTATCATTAAAAGTGTCAATTTAGTTGGGGTGTTATGGTGTCTCACCATAGTTTTGATTTGCATCTTTCTAATGACTAATGATTAAAAGCATCTCTTCATGTGTTTGTTGGCTGCTTAAATGCCCTCTTTGGTGAAAGCTCTGTTCATATCCTTTGCCCATTTTATAATTGTGTTGTTTGATTTTTTTATTGTTGAGTTGTTGAAGTTTTCTATATATCTTAGAAAGTGGACCATTATTGGATATGTCATTTCTGAAGATTTTTTTTTCCTAGTCTGTAGGTTCTCTTTTTACTTTTTTTTTAATTGCAATTTGGGTGAAAGTTTACAGAGCAAACTCATTTTCCATTCAACAGTTCATACACATTTTGTTTTGTGACACTGATTTCAATCCCCATAATGTAACAGCTCTCTTCCCACTTCCTCACTGTGGTTACCTTTTCGTTGTGTCTTTCTTTCCTGTGCATTCTTACCATCTGAGCTATCTCTCTGTGCAAATGTTGCCCTTCTGATCTCTCATGGTTGACTGTCCTAAAGCGTGTATCTACCTAGTCTAACTCTTTACCCAGTAGACCTATTTTTGGGATGGAAACCATGAGAGTGAGTTCAATTTCAGGCCCAAAGGCTGACAAAGGGCCACAGTCTCAGTGGTTTCACTAGTTTCTAGGAGACCAGTGAGTCTGGTCTATTTTATGATTGTAAATTCGGATCCACATTTTTCTCCCCATCTATCCAAGATCTCCTATTCTGATCACTTTCTGAGTAGTTGGCAGGGGTAGCTGGGCAACATCTAGTTCTTCTGGTCTCAGGGTCATGTAGGCTGAGGTTTGTATGGTCCACTACTAGTCCCTTGGACTAATGGTTTCCATGTGCCTTTGATTTTCTTCATTATCCTTTGCTTTGGATGAAGAGAGACCAATTATTACATCTGAGATGGTCTCTTGAAAGCTATTAAGATCCCAGTTGCTACTCACCCAAAGTGGGATGTAGAACAATGTTTTTGTATAGTGTATTATGCCAGACTTTGTCTCACCTACTTTGGTCATGTTGTAAGAAGGAACCATTCCCTGGAGAAGGATATCATGCTTGGTAAAGTGGAGGGTCAATGAAAAAGGGGAAGGCTCTCAATAAGATGGATTGACACAGTGGCTGCAAAGGTGGGCTCAGGTGTAGCAAGGATTGTGCGGCTGCCACAGGACTAGGCAGTGTCTCTTGTTCTGCTGTACATAGGGATGCTAAGAGTTGGAGATGACTCAACAGCACCTAATGACAACATTATGCCAATTGAGCTTGCTGTTCCCCACAACTGTCATCCAGAGCCCACAGGCCCAGCAACTCACTCCCCTTCAAGGTGTTAGGTTGTGGCTAAGAAGTTGAAAAACTTTGCCCCCTATTAGCTCTATTATATATATGGACATTCTTATAGCATACAAATATGTATAGAAATATCATCTGCCAAATTTATATATGATCATGCATATATTCCCTTTTGCCTAGCCATACCTGAACATTTACCCCATCTACTTATGTATCCACCTGTAGATTAGTATTTGTTATTACTGATAATGCAGTATTATGCATGTAAAGTGGTTACCTTTGTTATCTATACTTCTTGTGCACTTCTTATCTTCCTTTTCCTTAGTGTTACTGTGCTGGTCACTTGCTTTTGGTATTGCCTTTCCCTTCACTCAAATCAATATTTGTCTCTTACCTATCTAACAACTATATCTTTTTACTCTTTAGATGGGAGCTCTGGTAGCATAGTGCCTAAGGCACTTGACTGCTAACCAGAAGGCTGGCGGTTCAAACCCACCAGCCACTCCTCGGAAGGAAAGTTGGGCAATCTACTTTCGTAGTGATGCTGCCTCGGAAACCCAAGTTGGGGTCGCTATGAATCGGGTCCGACTCAACGGCACAAAACAACAACAACAACAACCTCTTTAGATAAAGTCTTTTAATCAGCATACGTTTTAAATTTTTTTGTGAGGTCCCATTTATCTAATTGGTCTTCTGCTATTTGTGCACATTATCTTTGTTTTTCTATTTTTACAAAACATTAGGTCCCACAGTTTTCTCACAGGAACTTTACAGTTTTGGATTTTATATTTAAGGGTTTCTGTATATGGTGTAATGCATAGATCCTGATTCATTTTTCTGCATGCTGGTAAACAATTTTGCCAGCACTATTTAAGAGACTGCTTCTATGCCACTGAATGAACTTTGACCCCTTGTCAAAAAAAACAGTTGTTCACATTTGTCTGGTTTTATATCTGGGTACTCAGTTCTATTCCACTGGTCTATGTATCTACCATTGAAACAGTAAAAGACTGTTTAGATTACAGGAGCCATATAGTTTGTTTTGATATCAGGGAGTGTGAGGGCTACTGCTTTGGTCCTCTTCAATACTGCTTTGGCGATTTGGGGTTTCTTTCCTATCCACATGAAGTTGGCCATTAGTTTTTCCATTTCATTAAAGAATGCTGTTGGGATTTGTATTGGGATTACATTGAATCTGTAGATCACTTTACGTAGTACTGACATTTCGGTATGTTAAGTCTTCAAATCTATCCATGACCACAAGATATCCTTCCATTTGTATGGGTCTCTTTTAGTCTCTTGTAGCTGAGTTTTGTAATTTTCATTGTAAAAGCCTTCTACATCTCATTTGCTTAATTTCTAAGTATTTTATTGTTTAAAGGCCTACTGTCTCAGACTCAGACTCACTGCCATCAAGTCGGATCCGACTCGTAGCGACCCCTCTTTGGGTTTCCAAGGCAGTATCACTACAGAAGTAGATTGCCCAATCTTCCTTCCGAGGAGTGTCTGGTGGGTTTGAACCGCCAGCCTTCTGGTTAGCAGTCAAATGCCTTAGGCACTACACCACCAGAGCTCCCAAAGGGCTACTGTAAATGGTATTATTTTCTTGATTTTTTTTTTTTTAGTAGTTTGTTAGTATAGAGAAACCCAACTGATTTTTTGTGCATTGATCTTGTACCTTGCAACACTGCTGAATTCTTCTATCAATTACTTCCAGCAGTTTTTCTTTGGAATGTTTAGGGTCTTCTATCGACAGACAACATTATGACATCTGTGAATAGAGACAACTTTACAAATTTCTTTCCTACTTCCAAAAACCAAACTCACCGCCATCAGTTCTTCTCCACTGAGAATAATGCTGGCTGATGATTTTGCATATATACCCTTATTATGTTGAGAAATATCACTTTCATTCCTATTTTGTTCAGATTTTTTATCAGGAAAGGATTTTGAATTTTATCAAAAGCTTTTTGTGGGTCAATTGATATGACCATATGGTTCTTTTCCTTTGTTTAATTTATGTGGTGTGTTACACTGTTTTTCTAATATTGAACTACCATTACAGACCACGTGTTCATGGTGTATGACTGTTTTGATATGTTGATGAATTCTGTTGGCTAGAATTTTGTTGAAATTTTTTTGCTTTTATGTTATCAGGGGATTTGTAATCTGTAATTATCTTTCTTTTTTGATGGCTTTGCCTGGTTTAGGTATTAGGGTTATGCTAGCTTCACTAAATGACTCAGAGAGTATTCCTTCCTCTTCTATGTTTTTAAAAAGTTTGAGTAGAACTGGTGTAAATTCTGTTTGGTAGAATTCCCCAGTGTGGCCATCCAATCCTGGGCATTTTTTTTTTGTTGTTGGCAGTTTTCTGATGACATTTTCAATCTCTTCCTTTGTAATGGATCAGTTTAGATTTTCTACCTCTTTTTGTGTTACTTTAGGGAGGTAGAATGTTTCTAGGAATTTGTATTTGTTGGAGTACAATTTATCATAGTAATCTGTTATGATCTTTTTTCTATCAAATCTGTTGTAATGTCTCCAGCTTCATTTCTTAATTTGGTTATTTGTCTCTTCTTGTTTTTTTTTTTTGTTTTGTTTTGTTTTTTAAGTGGTTTGTCTATTTTATTGATCCTGTCAAAGAACCAACATCTAGTTCTGGTGACTCTATTTTTTTCAATTTTATGTTTTGTTTATTTCTGTCTTGATCTGTATTATTTCTTGTTTTCTGGGAGTTGTAGGCTTCTTTTTCTCTTGCATTTGTATTTATTTAATTTGTCTGTTTAAGTTATTGACTTTGGATCTTCTTTTTTAATGGAGGCATATTCTTATGAATTTCTGAGTACTGCTTTTACTGTGTCACAAATGTTTTGATACACTAATTTTCATTTTCATTTGAGTCTAAGAATTTTTTAATTTTACTTTTGATTTCCTCTGTGACCCAACAGTTCCTCCCTGGGGGTGAGGACATGTACTTTTTTCCCTAAATTTTATTTACTTTTTTCTTTTGAACTTTTAGTTGTGGTTTGGTTGAAATATTACAAACTAGTTTTCCAAGCAATGGCTGATATACATTTTGTTTTGTGCTATTGACTGAAATTCCTGAAAAGGAACAGCACTATTCCGACTTCTACACAGTATTCCCCTTTCCATTTGTCCTTCCTTCCTGCACCTTTCTGCCTTCTGAGCTTTGTTTGTGGGCAAATGTGGCCCTTCTAGTCTCCTGAAGTTAATTATTTTGAGGATCACATTCCTCATTGGTGTTACTGTTCACATCATAGGCCTGTCTATTGTTTGCCTGAAAACTAATTCCTGGAAGTGGTTTTCAGTTCGAGGACTGAAAGATGCGTAAGGGCCTCAGATTCCAGGGTTTCACCAGTCTGTATCAGACAAATAAGTTTGATCATCTTTATAACAAATTTTGTACTAATTAATTTTTTCCTCCCACTCTGTCCAAAACCTTCCATTGTGATCCTGTTAGAGTTGTCAGTAGTGGTGGCCAGGTACCATCTAGTTCTTCTGGCCTCAGAGTAGTAGAGGCTGTGGTTCATGTGGTCAATTAGTCCTTTGGACTAGTTGTTTCCTTGACTCTTATTGTCTTCACTCTTCTTCAGTTTGGATGTGGAGAGACTAATAATTGCATTTTAGATGACCACTCACAAGCTTTTAAGACCCCAGGTGCCACAGGCCAAAGTAGGTTGTGGAAGGTTGTCTTTGTGGACAGTATTATGTCAAATGAACTAAACGCCTCACAAGACTGAGGTCTGATATGATGTATTTATCTCCACAATAGTGTTTGGTTATGGCAAAGAAGCTTTCATAACTTTCCCCCCTGTATACTCTACTATATCCATGCATATATTTGCAGCACATACAAATACATATATAAAAATATCCTCCGCCATATCTATATATACTTGTGGGTGTACTCTCATTGACCTTCCCACACCTGTTCAGCTTACATGTCTAACGTCTTAGGTTGGGTTGTCCAAAGAAGCAAAACCAGTGAAGCTTATATATATGTAGAGACAGAGAGAAATTTATCTTAAGGAAATGGTTCACACAATTATAGAAGCTGGCAAGTCCCAAGTTTGTGGGTTAGACCTCAAGCTGGAGACTTCTTACCCACATAGCTGCAGGGGCTGACAAACCCACGATCAGTAGGAAATGCAGCAGGCTACTGGCTTCAGAGGCTGATAAACCCAAGATCGGCGGGCAAGATGGCAGGTTGTTGGCTCACAGGCTGTGAAGGTAACGTGCCCAAGACTGGCAGGCTACACAGAAGGCCACTGGTTGAAGCCCAGGAATCAGAGGTCAGATGATGAGCCAGACACACAATCCAGATCAAACAAAAAACCAGAGAGCTTTGCCAGGACATCAATATATATTGGAAGCAGGCCACACACCTGAGGAAACTCCCTTTCAATGGAATGGCTGCTCATAGCAGATCTCATCATGGAGATAAATATATTACATAAGATCTCATCATGGGGGGTAACTACATCAAAACTATCAAATCACTGAGAATCATGTCCCAACCAAGTTGGTAAACAACCTCAACCATCACAGTTGACCCCTTCTCAGCTTGAACCTGTACACATCTCCTTAAATCATATTCTCTAAATAAAGGCAATTATAAAATCGTATTTCACCCTAACATGATAAAATTAACACACTTACAACCAAAAACACATTTGACCCATTTACGTCTTACATTTTATGAATGAAGAAAATAGAAATATGTGATGTATACAAATAAGGAAGAAATACTCATAACAATCACAGTCCTCGTTTCTTCAACTGGTCATGTGGATGTAGCTAGTGTTTAGAACTACCTTCTTCCACCCCTCATTCCATGTTACCTTTGCCCTCAGCAAGCACCTCAGCTGGTCATGGTTCTTTGTCTGGTGGGGTGAATCAAATATTCATTCTTGAAGGGTCTGGGTCATTAGTAGTCATTTTAGACTTGGACTGCTGTAGTTTCCATTGACTTGAATCACAGGGTATGGCAGTACTAAGAGACATCCCAAGGAATCTCCTGTATTCCAGACACAGTCTTCTTTACCTCCAGTGTGTAATATCAACTCTATTTCCCCTTGGTAATCAGGATCCATAACAACAGACAATACAGTAACTCCCTTTTGCTTGCTGATTCAGAGGCATGAGGAGCCTAAAATGGTCCAGTGGCATTCTGAACGTCCAGTTCATTGGGATCAATATGTTGTCTCCAATCTTCCTCCTTCTGGCATTTAAACTTCTAGACACTCAGAACTAGTGTCACAGGAATGGGAAGTAAATATTTTACAAGTGAGTCACTAGGGGTCTAATGTCTTAGGTTGCCATTCCCACTTACTATCCTTGGTTCCTGGACATGTGAATCCTGGCTTCTGGAGAAAAAGCACCAGATACTGGATGCTCATTTAGAGTATATGTAAACTCCTGGAGAACATTATCCCAAACCTACAAGGTATTACTATCCACCAGGTAGTATAATTGTGTCTTTACAATTGATCATATTATCAGGCCAGCTCCCACATGACGATGCAGCACATCAGTGAATGGGCATGGGCCCACTGCCACACTTCATTTGCTGTGAAGTCCCTTCATCCAAGGTAATGCTGACTGGGATACCATGACAGTGGATAAGGCATTCCCTAAGTCCATCAATGGTAGTTTTGGAAGAAGTATTGCATGCAGGGGAGGCAAACTGGTATCCAGAGTTAAGTGTCTACTCCAATAAGAACAAAATCTTGCTCTTTCTATGATGGAAGTGCTCCAGCATAATCAACCTGCCACCAGATTATTAAGTGATAGTCCCAAGGGATGCTTTCATATCATGAGCTCAGTGTTGGTATCTGCTGCTGGCAGACTGGGCACTCAACAGTGGCTGCACCAAACTGTCTTGGTGAGTAGCAGTCCATGTTGCTTGAGCTCATGCATAACCTCCATTCCTGCCAATATGGCCACTTTGTTCATGAATCCATTTGGTAATGACAGGAGCGGCTGGGGAAAGAGGATGACTGGTTTCCACAGAACCTGTCATCATGTCCACTTGATTGTTTTAAAATCCGCAAGGTGACCCTTTGGTGAGCATTCACATGAGACATTTTCTTTCTTTGGCAAATTCTGGAAGGTCTATTCACATACCTCTTCCCCACACCTCCTTGTCATCAATTTTCCAATCATGTTCCTCCCAAGTCCCTGATCATCCAGGCAAAAGATTTTCTCCTTCCAAGCAAAGTGAATAGCCAGATGCAGTGTTCAAAGTTCTGCCCACTGGGAGATCCCAGACAGGGGCTACAGTGTGGCTACTGTCCACTTTTGAGTGGTACCTGCATATCATGTGCAATCTGTAAACAAGGAACAAGTTTTTCTTCCTCAGTTAACCAATCACAGGAACTCCCCATGAGACCATAAGTGCAGACTGGGAAAAGAAAGGTAGTATGACTAGAGTGGAGACCATAGGCATTTGGGCCGCTTCCTTATGTAACTCACTTGGGCCTTCAGGTCCTGCTCAATCTTGATCTCATACATATCACTTCCATTTAATGATGGAGAGCTGCTGTGCATGTCCATCTTTATGAAACTGTGGGTAAGACAACACCCAGTTCATGATGGGCAACTCAGGTGGCATGGTGACTTAGTGGCCAATGGATAGGCATTCAGTCTCAACTAAGGCCCAGTCATAAGCCAAAAGTTGTTTCTCAAAAGGACGGTAGTTATTTGCACAGGATGACAGGGCTTTGCTCTAAAATCCCAAGGGTTTGCATCCTGATTCACCAATAGGCGCCTGCCAAAAGATTCCAAATAGCATCTCTGTCTGCCAATGACACTTTCAACAGCACTGGATTAGATGGATAATGTGGGCCAGGAGGCAGAGCAGCTTGCACGACATCCTGAACCTGTTCTGTAGAGTCTTCTCTTATTCTGGGCCCCACTTAAAACCAGCAGCTTTTCAAGTCACTTGATAAACAGGCCAGAGTAGTACATCCAAATGAGGGGGACATTTCCCCAAAATCCAAAGAGGGCCAACAGATGTTGTGCCTCCTTTTAGTGGTAGGATGGACCAGATGCAATAACTTATTCCTCACTTCAGTAGGAATAACTCAACATGCCCTGCACCACTGGACCCTTAGACATTTCACTGAGGTGGAAGGTGCCCAAATTTTTGTTGGGTTAATTTTCCACTTCCTAGCATTCCAGTGTCTCACAAATAAGCCTAGAGTCATTGACACTTCTTTCTTACTAGGTCCAGCATAATATCATCAATTTAATAGACTAGTGAGATATCTTGTGGAAGGGAATGGTAATCAAGGTCCCTGGGAACTAAATTATGACATAGTACTGGAGAGGTGATATATCCATTTGGGTAGAATGATGAAGGTGTTTGTTGGCTTTGTCAGCTTAAGGCAAACTGCTTCTGGTGATCCTTTGAGACCAGAATTGAGGTAAAGGCATTGACCAGATCAATAGCTGCATACTAGGTATCATGAGTTATATTAAGTTGCTTAAGCAATTAAACCACATATGGAACAGCAACTATAACTGGAGTCAAGTTAAGTTTATAATACTCCACTGTCATTCTCCATGATCCATCTGTTTTTTGCAAAGGCCAAAGAGGTGAATTGAATGGAGATGTGGTGGGAATCATCACCTCTGCATCCTACAAGTCCTTGGTGGTGGCACTCATTTCTATAATCCCTCTAGGAATGTGATATTGCTTTTTTTTTTTTTTAATTTTTATTGTGATTTGGGTGAAAGTTTACAGGGCAAATTCATTTTCCATACAGCAGTTCACATACACTTTGTCTCATGAAACTGACTGCAATTTCCCACAGTACAACAGCTCTCTTCCCACTTCCTCCCTATAGTTATCTCTTCCCTGTGTCCTTC
>NW_006922603.1:169925-170448 GCF_000298275.1 Orycteropus afer afer
TGAAGTTTTTTCCACATTGTTCTCCCACTCTATCCAGTATCTCCTGCATAGATTCCCCTTCAAGTGGTTGACAGTAGTACCTGGACACCATCTAGTTCTGGTCTCATAGTCATATAAGCTAAGGATCACATGGTGTATCACTCCCCTGGACTATTTCCATGTATCTTTAGTTTTCTTCATTCTTCTTTGCTCTGGAAGTGGAGAAATCCCTCATTGCATCCAGATGGCCACTTGGAAGCTTTTAGGATCCCAGTCACTACTCGCTAAAGCAGGATGTGAAACAATGTTTTTGTGTAGTATGTTATGCCAATTAAGCTTGATGTCTCCTGTGACCATGGTCCTGAGCCCACAGGTCCAACTACTGACTCTCATAGTAGAGCTGACAAGCTCTACTATGTTGTTGCTGTTGTTATGTGCCGTCGAGTCAGACCTGACTCATAGCGACCCCTCCTGGGATTTCCAAGGTGGTATCACTATGGAAGTAGATTGCCCAACCTTCCTTCCAAGAGTGGCTGGGGGGTTT
>NW_006922603.1:171324-173517 GCF_000298275.1 Orycteropus afer afer
GGGTCAAATGGTATTTCTAATTCCAACTTTTTAAGGAATCACCATACTGCTTTCCACAATGGTTGTACCATGTGACAGTCCTACCAGCAGTGTACAAGACACCCAATCTCCCCACATTCTCGCCAGCATTTGTTATTTTCTGAACTTTTCTACTAGTACTGGGGCAACATGGTATTTCATTGTTGTTTTGATTTGCATCTCTCCAACACCTAATGACTGTGAAGCATTTCTTCATGTGTTTGTTGGCCACCTGAATATCCTCTTTGTTCAAGTGTCTATTCATGTCTTCTGCCCATTTTTTAATTGGATTGTCTTTTTGTTGTTAAGGTGTTGGAGTTTTCTATAAATTTTAGCAATAAGTCCCTCATCAGATGTGTCACTGCCAAATATTTTTCCCAATCTGTAGGTTCTCCTTTATTCTTTTGGAGAAGTCTTTGGAAGCACATAAAAATTTGATTTTTAGAAGGTCCCATTCATCTAGTTTCTCTTATGCTGTTTTTGCATTTTGGGTTATGTTTGATAGTTTATTTATTCGTTATATTATTGTTATTGTTGTTATATGCTGTCGAGTCAGATCCGACTCATACCGACCCCTCCTTGGGTTTCTGAGGTGGTATCACTACGGAAGTAGATTGACCAATCTTCCTTCCAAGGAGTTTGAATTGCCAGCCTTCTGGTTAGCAGTCAAGTGCCTTAGGCACTATGCTACCAGAGCTCCTATGCCATATATTAGAGCCCCTAAATTTGCCCCTATTTTTTCCTTGAGGAACTTTATAGTTTTAGGCTTCACAATGAAGTCTTTGATCCATCTGGAGTTAATTTTTGTATAAGGTGTGAGGTACGGATCTTGTTTAATTTTTCTGCAAATGGATATCCAGTTTTGCCAGCACCATTTGTTAAAGAGATAATCTCTTCCCCATTTAATGGATTTCAGCCCTTTGTCAAAGATCAGCTGAAGACAGGTTGGTGGATTTATTTCTGGGTTCTCAATTCTATTCCATTAGGTCTATGTGCCTGGCATTGTACCAATACCTGGCAGTTCTGACTATTGTGGCTGTATAGTAAGTTTTGAGATCCAGGAGTGTGAGACTGCCTACTTTGTTCTTCAATAACACTTTGCTTATCTGACATCTCCAGGAATGTGTATTCTCCCAGGTAAGGGCAGTTCTAATGGCTTTCACTTTGCTTTTCCTACCATAATAGGTGTGGTAGTTCGGTTTGTGTGTCAAGTTGGCTGGGCCTGGTTGAGTGGCTGGGCAGCTAGATATAATATTCCCCATGATGAGAATGGTAATCAACTCCATGGTGGAACAGGTAACCAGAATTTTATGGAACACCATACTGCTTTCCACAGTGGTGAAATAAGTGTCAGTACTGGTAACCAGAACAGAATTTGGTACCAAGAGAGTGGGGTGCTGCTCTGACAGATACCTAAAATGTGGAAACAGGAGTGGAGTGCGTCATTGGCCCAAGACCGTGGCAGAGAGACCCCAGCATACATCATGACAGATGGCAGGAGCAGAGCAAGAGACCAGCATAAGAGACAGCAGGAGCTGAGTTGAAAGAACTGGCATGAGACAGCGACAGCCTTACCAGCCCATGGAGGAGAAAGCTTGATGCCTTTGGTTAGGCGGCTTACTGGTGGAGTGGGTTGCCTTCAGGCATTAATTGGTAAAAGAGACTGGCATGAAATGGAGTAGCAGGTTGGCCGACCCACAGAGCAAGAAAGCCGAGTGCTTTTTGGGCAGGGTTTTCCAGCAGTGTGTGTTGCCTTTGGCATTAATCGGCAGAAGCGGAGACCAAGGAAATGGAAGCAGAGCTGCCTCAGCCTCAAAGGGTAGGGCCATGGTCTTTGGGGGTGGAACCACCACAGCCCCCTAGGTTTCAAAGAGCCAGGCCTTCACCACCTTGGTTCTGGAGTGTGGAGCTGATCGTTCATGTGAGCCAGTGGATGGAGCCATAGCTGCTGCCCAAGAGAGAGGGAGAGGAACGGGGCCCACCAGGCCAAGGGGGTGAGGTTGTCACTTAGAGGAACCAGGGGACTGGAGCCACCCAGTGAGAGAGATCTGTACAGATGCCAAGTTGAGAAGGGGTAGAATTGTGGTAGTTCGGTTTGTGTGTCAACTTGGCTGGGCCTGGTTGAGTGGCTGGGCAGCTGGATGTAGTATTCCCCATGATGAGACTGGTAATCAA
>NW_006922603.1:174026-178879 GCF_000298275.1 Orycteropus afer afer
GACTGTGCCTTTTTACTTGTCAACCTTGGGCTTGGCAGCCTTAGCAGCCAGCAGCTATCTGAGTGAAGAAAAGCCTCTAGCTTCAGTGGGCCAGGGGCTGCAGGTAGAGCTGAAGCCCAAGGCTGAGGAGACTTTCACCCAGCACCTAGAGCTTGGCCCTTTGAACTTGGGCTTAAAGCCTCCAAATTGTAAGAATAAGCTCCTGTTTGTATGAGCCATCCCATTTGTGGTATATTCCTGTCAGAGCTGCACTAGGTAACCAGAATAATAGCCCTTACTCCCCATGTCAGAGACCCGTTGTAGTGGTTCTGCCAGTTGCTGAGTATGTGTGTTCTAATTATACATTCATGAACTGGGGAAATCGCTACAGACTGGGTTCAGGGACCCAAGGTGAGATGGACCTGAGTTAAGATTCCATCAATAACTTGACCTCCATCCACTCCCAATTTGACTGTTGGGCCACAGTAACATTTTAGGTCACCTGGAATTAGTGTCAATTCAGAGCCAATGTCCATTAATCACCCCAAAGTCAGATTATTTCCTTTTCCCCAATGAACAGTCACTCTCGTGAAAGGCCATAGCTCCCTTTGGGGATGGCTGGGAGAAAGATTAACAGTATAAATTTCTGGCAGCGTAGTGGTGTTCTTCCTCAAGGGGACCTGGCCTCCCCTTCATTCAGTGGGTTGTGAGTCTGTAAACTGGCTCAAGTCTGGGAACTGACTGAATGGCTATGACTCTATATTCTGGCAATTTAAGTTGGACTGCTGTTCACTTCCCCTAGAATTCTTCTACTTGTACAGATCAAGTAAATATTTAGTAGATTTCCCATCTATTTCACTCCTAGGGACAGCATGCCTAAGTAAACAACACTGTAAGTTCATACAAGTCAGAGTATTCTGATACTACTTTGATTCTATTGTCTATTACTATAACCATGCCCACCTTATCTTTGTCGATTAAGCACTATCACTTGGGCCCTACCACCACCGGGTCCAATCACCCTACTGTAGTTAATTCAATTATGGCAGTTCCCACTATCAACTCTGGCTTACACAAAATAGCAATCACAGTAGTCTTCAAGGATGCTGAGCCTCCCTTCACAAATTTGTTCTTCACCATTGTGGTAAACGGTGTGTCCTAACCTGATAAATCCATTGTAGCATGGCAAATTTCACTAAGCCTTTAGATATCTTCTTCTACAGTATTCCAAGACAGATCTGGTATTTCAACACAACTTAATGTAGGACACTGCATAATCCATGCTTCAGTAAACCAAATAAACTATTAGATCCTTCCCAAACCTCTCAAGCTGAAACACTGAATGAAGAATCTGTGCTTAGTGGGCCCAAATCAATAAACTCAGACTAATCCAATTTCCTGCATAATTTCACCATTATACCAGTATGTGAGCGATTTGCACACGTATTCTCCAGGTTTCTGTTTGCACATATTAGAAAAATCAAGCTGTTCTTTTTGGATTGTAGCATGACTCTACCTGGGTCACACTTTGTACTTCACCTTTTGGGGCTGGCTTGGACTTGTCTGGGAGCTCTGGTGGCATAGTGCCTAAGGCATTTGACTACTAACCAGCCAGTCTTCTGAAGGAAGGTTGAGCAATCTGCTTCCGTAATGATGCCGCCTCGGAAACCCAAGGAGGGGTCACTAAGAGTCGAATCCGAGTCAATGGCAGTGAGCTTGGTTTTTTTTTTTTTTTGGTTTGGGATTTGTCTGCATACAGGTCTACAAGCAAAATTGGTGGTGGGGGTGGTTCTCGGGAACATTCAACAATGTCTCTAATGTATCTGCTCCAGGCACCACCCCAGATTATATCTCATACAATGACTCAGCTGGAACAGCTGCATTAATCAGTCTCATCAGATGGGAGGGATAAGAGGGTTGGTTCTGCTGGCAGGAGTGATTCAACAGAATTTAGGAGTTTAATGTAATTAGCTTCCTGATGATCTGTCCATGTATCTCCATCTCAAGTTTCAGGATCCAATTTCTTCCTAATCAATGCCCTCACTCTAACTTCAGATACCACTCAAACTTAGGAATTCAATTCTAATTCAGCCACTCTTATAAAAAGACTCTGGGTTTGGTTTTGGGCAATGTTAGCTCTGTTACTACAAGAAATAAAGTTTTCTTTCAGGGCACAAGTGGAATCATTGAGGTCTTTTATGTGGGACTAGACCTGTGACTCTGAAACCCTGAGCCCATCTCATTCTTTCACAATTTTGTTTAGTTTAAGTAGGACTAACCAGCCAGCTTCCTTATACTTCTCATTCTAACAAATTGTAGAAAAGTATTAATTATGTGATCACCCAGACCCTCACTTCTCACAATATTTGCTTTATTGGTGGTACCATTTTATGTATTAATATTGCCACCACACGTCCTGGATTATCAGCAGCTTTTTTACTAATAGAGGCAGTCATCAGTGCCTTTAAAACTAATCAGACATGAGAATTAATTTAGGAAAATTGTCCTGATGACTTTGTTTCTGTAGAACCACTATCAGTACCAAATGTATTTATTAGGCTGTGTACTCTACAGAAGCAAAATGTGTGAGGCAGAGACAGAGAGACAGAGAGGAAGAGAGATATTTATCTCAAGAAAATGGCTCACGCAGTTGTAGAGGCTGGTAAGTTCCAAGTCTGTGGGTCAGACATCAAGCTGGAGGCTTCTCCTGACCCCCACAGCTCCAGGGGCTGACAAATCCATGATCAGCAGGCAATATAGCAGGCTGCTGGTTTTAGAGGTTGATGAATCAAAGATCAGCAGGTAAGCTCACAGGGTGCAAACACAAAATCTAAAGATTGACAGGCAATACAGCAGGCCACTGGTTTAAGTTCAGGAACTGGAAGTCAGATGATGATGAGCCAAATGCATGATCCAGGTTGAGCAAAAGGCCAGAGATCTTTGTGAGGACATCCATATATTTGGAAGCAGACCACAACCCTAAGGAAACTCCTTTTAAACTAATTGGCTATTCATAGCAGATCTCATCATGCAGGTGATTATATTAGATCATATCATGAGGGACAACTACATCATAACTGCTAAACCACTGAGAATCATGGCACAGCCAAGTTGACACTCAACCTTAACCATCACATCTACCTGTGTATCTACTCATATGTTAGTGTTTGTTATTAATGTTATTTCAGGATTATGTACCTAACAATATGTACCTTTGCTGTCTTTTACTCTTATGCAACTGTTTTTTCCTAAATATTCTGTTATTGAGAATATACATAGGAAAACATACATCAATTCAAGTTTCTCAGATACAGTTTAGTGACACTGATTGTAGTTTTTGAGTTGTGCAACCATTCTCACCCACTTTTTTGAGATGCTCTCTCATTAACATAAACTAAGGTTCCTATTTAATCTTTTGAGTTACTGTTCTCATATAGATAATTATTAAAAAAGCATAAAGCAGACCTCTTTTTACTAGTTAAGCAAAAATTTTTTTTTCAGATGACTACTGTTCTATTAGGGTGATGTCAGGAGATATTTTTGGTTTAGGAATTAAAGATTATGTCTGGGAAATAGTTTCAGGGGTTCATTCCAACATTCATGACTCCAGGAAGTCTAGTGTCCTTGAGAATTTTAAATTCTGTTCTGCATTTTTCCCCTTGTGCTCAGGATTCTGCTATAAAATCTTGATCAAAATGATCGGTAATGGTGGCAGGGCATCAATCATTCAGTTCTTCTGGTCTCATAGCAAAGGAGGCAGTTGTTCATGGAGGCAATTGGCCATACATATCATATCCTCCTCCTATTCCTGATTCTACTTCTTTCTCTGTTGCTCCAGGTGAATAGAGACCAATGATTGTGCCTTGGATGGCCATTTGCAAACTTTCAAGATCCCAGACACTATGGAAGAAATTGGAGATAGAGCAGAAGTACTAAATACCCTTTCCCCCTCCTTCTTGCACCTGGTAACCCCTAATAATCATTGGTATGTGTACATATATTGTTGTTGTTGTTGTTGTTATGTGCCGTCAAGTCAGACCCAACTCATAGTGACCCCTCCTTGGGTTTCCGAGGCAGTATCACTATGGAAGTAGATTGCCCAATCTTCCTTCCGAGGAGTGGCTGGTGGATTTGAACTACCAGCCCTCTGGTTAGGAGTCAAATGCCTTAGGCACTACACCACCAGAGCTCCCATTTTTATGTATATATGTATATTATACATCTATTTGCCTCTACTTGTCGTTTTATATAAGTGAGGTCACAGAATATTTTTCCTTTTGCAATTGGCTTATTTCTCTCAGCATAATGTCTTCAAGTTCCATCTGTACTGTAGCGTGTACCAAGACTTTATTTCTCCTACTGGGTGAGTAGTATTCCATTGTATTATGTACCACATTTTGTTGGTTCAACATTCATCTGTTGATAGGCACTCAGGTTGTTTACCTTTTGGCTATTGTGAATTGTACTGTAATGAACACTGTTGTACAAGTCTCTTGAGTTTCTGCTCTCAAATCTTTTGAGTATATACCTAGGAGTAGAATTGTTGGGTCATATTATAATTCTATTTTAGTTTATTTGACAAACCACCACATTGTTCTCCACAATGGCTGTATGATTTTGCATTTCCACCAGCAATGGATAAGGGTTCCAATTTCCCCACATCCTTACCAACATTTGTTATTTTCTGCTTTTTTAATCTTAGCCATCCTAGTGAGAATAAAATGTTATCTCACTGAGGTTTTGATTTGCTTCTCTCTGATGACTAATGATGCTGAGCTTTACACATTTTATTATTATAACAACTGACCTTGTCTTCTTGAGCTGTTCATTCAAATCTTCTGTTCAGCTCTTTCATCTTGTCATTTCTTCCATTT
>NW_006922603.1:179702-197363 GCF_000298275.1 Orycteropus afer afer
CTGTTCCATTTCATTTTTGACAACTTACAATTTTCCTAGATTCATACTTTGTACTTTCCATGTTCTGATTATTAATGGATGTTTACAGCTTTTTGTTCCCATTTTGAATCATGCCACATCAGCAAATGGAGGTCCTGAAAGGTTTACTCCATCCACATCATTAACGTAGACTTTACTTTGAGGAGGCAGCTCTTCCCTAGTTGTATTTTGAGTGCCTTCTGATGCGACAGCCGCATCTTCCAGCACTAATGTGAGCAACAGGTAACATGTAACATTAACTTACTAAATCTATTGCTAATTTGCTCCTCACTCCCCCACTTCTGTTGGTGAGTCTTCCTTAGTGTATCATTCATTGTACATCCTGTATCCAATAGGGTTTCTTTTAGCTTATTTTTTTTTAGCAACTTTATGTTGTATTGTTTACAGATATTAAATGTGTTTAATCCCTAAAATATCATATTATTTGGTCCTTATGATTGCTCATGTTGTTGTATTCTTTGGAGATCTCTTTTTTTTTTTTCCATTTGAGTATTTGGTTAGTGTTCTTTTCTTTCCCTCTAGAGAACTCCCTTGAACAATACTTGCAGAGATGGTCTGGGAGTGGCAAATTCCCAGAGCTTCTATTCATTTGGGATTGTATTGATTTTCTTCTGATTTGTGAATGACAACTTTTCTGGATAAAGAATTCTTGGTTGGCAGTTTTTTTCATTCAATATTTTAAAAATGTCATCCCACTGTCTTCAGGCCTCTAGAGTATCTTGGCAGAAATCCCCATTGATTCTTATGAAGGACCCTTGGTAGGTTATATTTGTTTTACACTTGCTGCTTTCAGAATTTGTTATTTGGCTTTGATTTTCAGGAATATTATTAGAATATGGGTATGGAGTTGAACTTTTAAAACTTTTTCTCCTTGCCATTTGTGTAGCTTCTTGTATTTGCAGGTTTGATTCTTTGTGCAGAGATAGGAAATTTTCAATGACTATCTCTTGGAAAATTCTTTCTATGATTTTATTATTGTAATGGTGCTTTGGAATTCCAGTAATTCTAATGTCAAATTTCTTTACTGAATCTCATATTTCCATTTGGCTTTCTTTGCTTTACTTTGTTCTTTTTCTTGTTTCTTGTGAGACTTGATGTGTTTAATTACTGTCTTCTAATGCACTTATTCTATTTTCTGTCTATTCAACCCTATTGTTGAATGTTTCTCTTGTATATTCTAATTCAGTGCTTTATCCTTCAGTTCCAGTAATTCTATTTTTTAAAATGTATTTAACATACTTATTGAATTTCTCATTCCATTACTCAATTTATTTGCTGACTTCCATTGGAACTTTTCTATTTTTGTTTTTGTTAACCTCGTGTCCATAGAAGAAATTTCCTCTTTTTCACATTTTCCTTTTGATTAGTCCTTCTTATGATTTTGTGTTTTACAAATTTTTGTTAAATTTAGGATATTTTTATATATTTTGAAATATTTTAATTCCTAAGTTTTCTGATTAATAAGAGGATTATACTTGTTAAATTTAGGTTTGTTATTTCTCTTTTGGGTACTCTTGTCCTTAGTTTTTTCACCTTTCACTCAAGAGTTCTGTCTGTGGGATTTATCAGGGTGCTTAAATCTCTAGATGCTTATTCTGTCTGGTTTTTCCTGAAATGGCTTAACTTTGCTGGTGTGTCTTCTGATGTTTTAGCTGTGGCCCTGAGTATACCCCTAGGGTTGGTTTTTTTACCCCTTTATGTGGCATTTCAGATGTCTTAGGCTCTGCAGCTCAATGTACATGCATGGCTTGTTTTTGTTGTTGTTGTTGTTGTTGTTGTTTGCTAGCCATAGATTCAAAGGTAAGTAGTGGGGTTCAGCTTTCTTGAGGTAAAAGTGGGGAGTGCTTTACGTCCTTCCCTCCCAGGAGTTACTGTAGAATCTCTCCTACATGTGTCCTGCTGTGGGGAGGAACTCAGTTGTTTCTCTTTGTGTTTCATATATGAAGTATTTTTCTCATCCGGGCTGAAGACTGTGTCATGCAGCAGTTCCATTTATTTAGATCCTAGAGCCTTTCTATCTCAGGTCTTGTTGAAATTCAACAGCACTCACTTGCAGCATCTTGGCCTCCCTTCACCCCTTCCCACATCGGTATCCTGTAAACTCCCACAGACAATCTGCACCACTTTAAAAATTGGGTTACTGCTTTCTCATTTCATCTCCCATCATGTGTTCTTTTGTTTGGGTTGTTGCCTATTCCTGTCTCAAAATGGCCATGATGAGACAAGTCCTTCAGGTACCAGAGGCTAGGATCTCACAGCTTCTGTTTCACCCCTGCTTCTCCTTTGCTTGGCCTCTGGATTCATCTTAACTCTCCAACACTTCAGCTGCTTTCCAAAGTTCTCATATCTCAGTCTTTGCTTTCTTTCATTCATTGTTCAGTAGGTGAGTTGCTGGAAAACAAAGGGAGCAAGTACTTACTCCACTATTGTGCCCAGCCTTCCTTTGCCCAGTTTTTGATTGGATTATTTCTTTTTGTTGTTAAGTTGTAGAAGTTTTTTTAAAAAAAAAAAACATAATTTACATATTAAAACTTTATCAGTTGTATCATTCCCAAATATTTTTTCTCCAGTCTCTAGGTTGTCTCTTCATAAAGTCTCGATGAACATATGTATTTAACTTTTATATGGTCTCAGTTATCTACTTCGTTTTCTGATGCTCATGCATTTGTTGCTATGTTTGATAATTTATCGCTGAAAAAAATTAGGACCCGATGCTTTACTCCTATATTTTCTTCCAAGAACTTTATGGTTTTAGATTTAACACTTAGGTCCTTGATCCATTTTGAATTTTGAATTAGTTTTTGTGTATGGTGTGAGGTATGGATCTTGTTTCATTTTTCTGCATGTGGAAATTCACTTTTGCCAGCACCATTTGTTGAAGAGACTGTTCTTTTCCCCATAAATGGATTTCACTTTTGAAAATCAATTGACCATAGACATTTGGATTTCTTTCTGGACTTTCAAGTTTATTCCATTGGTCTCAGTATCTATCATTAAACCAGTACCAAGCTGTTTTGATTACAGCTTGTGGCTGTGTAAAATATCTTGAAGTCAGGAAGTAGAAGGCCTCTTGCTTTGTTCTTTAAAATTTCTTTAGCTATTCATGGCTCTTTTCTTCCCGTACAAAACCGAGGATTAGTTTTTCCATGTCTGTAAAAAATGCTATTGGAATTTTGATTGGAATTTTGTTGTATTTGTAGATTGCTTTGGGTAGCATTGACATCATCACTACATTAAGTTTTCCAATAGTTTTAGCTCTCCCTTCTCAGTTTGGACACCTTTTATTTCTTTTTCTTGCCTTGTTGGTCTGGCTAGGACTTCCATTACAATACTGAATAAGAGAGGTGAGAATAGTCATCCTAGTCTTGTTCCTGTTTTCAAGGGGAACGTTCTCAATCTTTCTCCATTGAGTATAATGTTGGCTGTTGGTTTTTCATAAGTGCCCTTAATCATGTTTAGGAGCTTTCCTTTTATTCCTACTTTGTTAAGAGTTTTTATCAAGAAAGGGTGCTGGACCTTATTCATTTTTTATTATAAAAAAAATTTCAAGCACATACAAATTATAAAATTATAATCAACTCCTACCTATCAGCCACTTCAGTTTCAGCAATTATCAACACACAGCCAATCTTGTTTCACCTACACTCTCTCCAAAATATTGTATTATGAAGAGTATTATATACATACACACACATGTGCAAAATATGTATGCATGTATACATATGTATACACATAAACCTATACATTCTGTAGCTATATGTTGTTTTTGTTAGGTGACACTGAGTAGATTCTGACTCACAGCGACCCCATATGAGAGAGTAGAACTGTCTCATAGGGAGTACATTACCAGGTCTTTCTCCTGCACAGCCACTGGGTGGATTCAAATTGCCAACCTTTCCATTAGTAGTCAAGCACTTAACCAGTGAGACACCAAGGCTCCTTAGCCATACTAAAGCAAGCCAAATCCACTGCCTTTGAATTAATTCCAACTCACAATGACTCTACAGGACAGTGTAGAATAACTCCACAGGATTTCCAAGGCTGTAAACCTTTACAGAAACAGACAGACTCATCTTTCTTCCACAGAGTAGCTGGTGGGTTCAAATCACTGACCTTTTGGTTAGCAGCCCAATGCTTTAACCACAGCACCACCAGAGTGCCTTTCCTTAGTTCTATCATCTTTAAATATTTCTACACCTTGACTCTCTAGGTTCATGTAAAAGCAGACTCCAGTACCTACAGCAGATAAAAGCAGCTGCACAAGTAAGGCTAGTTACTAGTGGTGCCTCATTGTATCCTCAACAGCCACTGTGCACTAGACCTTTATGCAAAAAAAAAAAAAAAATTCACTGCCATCGAGTCAATTCCAACTCATAGCAACCTCCTTTGGGTTTCCAAAGTGGTAAATCTTTACACAAGTTGATTGTCCCATCGTCCTTCCACAGAGCGGATGGTGCGTTTGAACTGCCAGCCTTCTGGTTAGCAGTCAATACCTAGACACTGTGCCCCAGAGCTCCTTGGGCTTAGGACTCCTTAGGACTCTCAGTTTTCTCTTCTCTAAGAGACCTATCATGGCAAAGGTAAAGCTCAACAGTCTCTTTAATCTTACTCTTTAGTTAAAGGATTCTAAAACCCAAAAGATAGCTCTGTTGCTTTCAGAATCTGCTCTACTCTTTCTCCCTTTTCCTTTCTCTTCTCTGATTCTGGAATTGAAGATAACTTTTTCCTACAAAGGTTATTAAAGCATCCTGGTTACTTGTGTTCCTACATTGTTCACACTCTATACACAGCTTCTGACTGCAGCTGTCTGATGTCCTGAGTACACAAATGACAATCCTCATAGCCTTCCCCTGCCTCTGATTTCCTAAGTATTTCATGGATTGTGATGACCTCCTTGGCTTCTTGTCAAACCCATATAATCACACTATCAACATCATCATTTTTCATCTTCATCATCATATTAATATGAGCTACTTACTAAACATGTATTATGTGCCAGGTCCTGTGATAAGCATTTTATATACATTATTTCATTTGATCCTCCAACAAACCTAAGGTAAATTTTATCTACAGCATAGATATGAGTAGAAGAACACTGAGGCTCAGACAGGTTAATTAACTTGCCAAGATCACACAGCTAATGCATGCCAGAGCTGGGATTCAAACTCAGCTCTTCAAAATTAGACTCAGGACTTTCTGATTCCCAAGTCTATGTCTTCTTTTTTGTTGTGAACCGCTTTATTTTATTCTTTTAGAAAATAGTCTGTTAAAAGTATATTAAGAAAAGTAATATATGCTCATTGTACAAAATTCAAACACTATTGAAGTGAGTATGAAGTATATAACAAATATAATTATTTGTTTAAATGTGTATAAGTGTCTCTAGAAGGCAAATATCAACACTGATTGCCCACAGGGAGGAGAACTGGAAAACAGGAATAGGAGCAAGATTTTTCACTATGTACTCTTCCATACTTTCAAAATTTTAAACTTCATAAATGTGTTACCTCTTCAAAAAAAATTAAAATTAAAAAGCAAGGTCTTTATATCATTTATACACACATATACACACAAGCCTTTTTAAAAATTACAATGGCACTATTCCTGCATATTATTTTTCAAGTTGATGTTTTTCACTTAAGAATATATCTTGGACCTCTTTCTTTGTCAACAGATATTAAACTATTTAATTCATTTTTTTAACAGTTACATAATATTCCATTCTATAGATGTAATTTCTTTATCTAAGCTTTACTGATAAACATTAGGATGTTTCCAATTACTTACTATTACAAATAATGATGAAATGAACACTGAACATGTCTCTTTAAACAACTGTGCAAAGATTTATGTAAAATAAATTCCTAGAAATCTAATCGTACAATCAAAGAGTATATAAAAATGTATTGCTTTTAACCAGTATGCTGAATTATGTCCTACTTCTGCCAGTGGTCCTGACTTACTGCCTTGTGGACATTTCTAAAATTTATGCAAGATCTTTCTCAGGATTATCAATTAGATTCCAGACCTGTTCCTCTACCCATCCCCAAACCCCACCATGGTTTTCTAAACTAAGCAATGATATCTGGTAATATTTGGGTACAACTAGTCCCAGGGTTACGAACAAGGTTACAAACATCATTATGAACAAGATTCTGAAAAGTGTCTTTAAGTCAAATTTGTAGGTAAGTTGGAACAAGTGCATACAGTTCTTATTTAGCCTTACTTTAGTTCAATAAAAGGCTGAAGCCTTTTCAATGATTTAAAAGCTGCATGTGCAGAAAGTAAAGGTGATTATGATGAATAATTGTTGTAACTAAAGTTTGGTTCAACCATTTCAAAGGGAAGGCAAAGTTATATAACATTAAACAGCAAATAGGAGTTGTTAGTAAGTCAGATGTTCGCAACCCAGGGACTTAACCGTATTTCCCTAAGTATAGCCTCATCCCACCCATGTCCCAGCCTGAGCCCTGATTCCATGGCTTATCTGGGTAGTACGTTGTCATTGACAGTCCCAGTATCACTATGCTCCTTCTCCCCACCTCACCTGCCATTAGACATCAATAGGGCCAGCGGGCTCTCATTCCCATCAAGGTCCAAGTCTGGCGAGTCGTTGTCTGAGTCATTCAAGCAGGTACCAGTGATGTTAAACTGCAGAAGGAGGATGCCCAGTTGTCACCTATCAGGCACTCCCACGTGAATCAGGATGGCCAGTTCCCTCCAGTTTCACTGGTTAATTCATCTGTCAAACCACCTGAACCAAGGTCTTTTGCTACCCCCCCACCCCCACAACTAAATGATCATAGGATCAGGAGGCTGAGAATGTGTGGCTGGCTCAGGGAAACCCCATTAATCTTGTCAAATATGTTCCCTAAACTGGTGTGTGGGGGGCATCTTTAGATGCCCATGAAGGGCACCACAGTTTTAAGGCCTGATGGAGCCCTGGAGAAGAGTTTTTCTCCAGGACCTATTCAAGACTCCAACCTGACACTCAGATATCATGTTCTCAATTGTCATCCCCCTCCCAACATTTCAAAATCCAACTGTCATGTTTTCTGAGAAGAACTCCTAACCATCTTAACTAAGGAGACAGTCTTAGGGTCCAACATACACCCGTGAATGTGGCATCCACAACACTTCATTGAACTCATTTGCTTTTATGCCTATCTTTTTCAATAGCCTGTAAGCCTCTTGATGTCCACAGCACCTATCACAGTGCCCAGCATAGAAAAGATCTCAATAAATGCCTGATAAATAAGTGGGACTGGCAGCCAAACACCAGGGGCCCCAAGGGAGGTAGGAACAGGACAGGATAGCCTGTCCTTTTGATACCCTGCTCTTCCAAGGGGCCCAAAAGGGTTGGGCTGAACCCATGGGCCAGCACCCACCTTTGCTTTCTGGGAAGAGCCTGTCTTCAGTGCCTGATGATTGTATGTGTCCATGAGATTATAGCTCAATTGGCCAGCAGGCCCCAAAGCTGAGCAATCCTTGCCCTTTCGCTCTGCCTTCTTGAAGAAGTCCGTGGGCTTCAGGCCTTTCTTCTTTGAACCACTTTTGGAGGGCAGTGACAGTCTGGACATGGATACTGAAGTGCAATGAGCTGGCCTGGTTAAAGGAATGGAGCCAGCTGGGAAGATCCTCTGCAGCCCAAAGATATTGCTCGTCTTCCCAACGTTCTGTTGGAAGATATCCTATAAGAGTGTTAGTACACATGGGGATTAGAGCTTACTCAAGGTTTATCTCTATGCTAAGGGCAGAGATCTGCTTGGTATTGGCAATACTGCCATGGAAGTGATTTACAGATGCTCTGCATATACACAGCTCTTGCACAATGAGTCATCAAGAATTCAATGAGGCATTTCTTTGCCTAGACATTGACAAGTAAGGAGAAGATGAGCAAAGGAAAAGCCTCACCTCTACTGTCAAAACTAGAGAAAAGATTCCAAGCATAGCTGACATGAGACAAAAACTAATTAGGTGATAACTGTATAGTTTAAACCCCAGGGACTAAAGGATTTGAGAGGAGAGAAATTCTGGTCCTAATTCTGCTATAAGCTACCTATATGACTTTGGGAAAGTCATCTGACCAATTCTGGGGCTCTGTTTGTTCAGTTGTAAAATCTAAGCATCAGGCTGGACAGGTGGTTTTCAAAGATGCTCTGTGGTTCCTCTGAGCTTCTCAGGAAAAGCCCTGGGCAAGAGAGGCAGGTAGAAGGCAGACAAAAGGAACAAGCGGAACTCCAGGCTTTCTACATTCGTCTCATTCAGAGCAGTTATGCTATGTTTGTTATATATATTGGGATTGCACGTAAGATCTCATTTGCAAAAGGGATACAACTGCTTTAAAACATTGATAGCCACTGGACCAGATATGATTTAGCTCTTTGTCCTCATTCAACCAGCCCTAAGTTTGGTGTATAGAAGATTGGTTAAAATGAGAAGATTTGAGGAAAAGGTAGGGCTTTAACCAAACTCTGAAGGATTCTGACAGATGGGAGTAGAAGAAAATGAGGAAGGAGGTGGACAATGTAAGCTATGGTATAGGCAATGAAACATGTCAAACAGTGGGAGTAGAAGCCCAATTTCCCAGTAGCTCACTCTGACCACCCTTCAGCACGGATATATATCCTGAACATTACAGATCATTAATGTACATATCAGAACATTACAGCTTCTGAGCTAAAGGAAAGTTTAAATATCCTAAAGTCCAATTCTCCTCTGGTGCCTCTGCTACTTTACCAGCCCACACTGAGTCCTCTCTTTGCTGTAAAATCTATTAATAACAATGGCTAACATTTATTGAGTACTTACTCTGCCAGGCACTGTGCGAGGGGCTCTACATATATTAGCTCTTAATTCTGAAAAACTCATAGGTTGGTATTATGCTCATTTCACATATAAGAAAATTGAAGATCTGAAAGGCTTTCAAGCGATAGAGTGGGAATCAGAACCCAGGTTTCTGAGTCTCTTACTACTACTATACCTCACTGTCTTGTGGTCTATGCCACCTGTTGAAACATGATTTTGTAATCATCTTCAACCTGAGAGAACTGTCATTTTCAAAATGAAGAGACTGAGTCAAAATATTAATAACAACAACAACTACTACTATAACTACTACCATCCACCATCACTCAACATGAGAATTTATTGAGCACCTAATACGTACTAAGCACTATACTTAGTGTTCAACCTGCATCACCTTATTTAATCCTTTTAACAACCTCTGAGTAGATATAATTATCCCCATTTTAGAGATGAGAAAACTGAGGCTCAGAAAGGTTAACTTTTCCAGGGCCTTCTACTAGGCCATAAGCTCTATGTAGGTAGGGACTGTGTCATTTATTTATACTAAGAGCCGAGCACAATGTGCAGCACATTGTAGGCCCAAAATAATTATTGAAATAAATGAACCAATGAATGAATAAGGGTCCTTAGTAAGGTTTCCCAACCCTTCCCCCAGGCTCTCATGCCAACTGCAGAGGCCTAACTTGTCACACGAGCCTCAACCCCTTCCCTCCACCCATGCCTCTTACTTCCACCAGGCGGATCTCCCTAGCCAGATCTTTAATGAGCTGTACGGTCCGCACTGTCTCTGGAATCTCATCTTCATGGTCTGGCAGAGCCTGTCAAACAAGAAGCATGAGGAATAGACCCACAAATCAATGGATAACTGATTTTCAACAAAGGTATCAAGGCAATTCAATGGCGAAAGGACAGACTTTTCAACAAATGGTACAAATTGGTTATCTACAGGGAAAAAAAAAAACCCAATCCATACCTCATGCCATATTAAAAAAAAAAACTCAATATGGATCATAGACATAAACGTAAAATATGAACTTCTGAAAGAAAACAGAGGGAAAATCTTTGTGATCTTGGGTTAGGCAAAGATTTCTTAAATAGGTCACAAAAAATATGACCCATAAAAGAAAAAACTGATAAATTGGAATTTATCGAAAATAAAAACTTCTCTCTCCAAAACATAATTAAGAAAATACAAGTTACAGACTGGGAGAAAATATTTGCAACATATCTATCTGGTAAAGAACAAGTATCAAAAGGTGTGAGGAACTCAGCTATGTGCTTGGACATCAACAGCTAATAAATGACAGAACACAAAATGGAAACAAGCTTTTCTGACTCCAAGACCTATGTTTTGTCAGTGCATTGATTCTATTGATGTATTTCCTTTGTAGAGGGGAAAAAAGCAAACAGAACTGTGTCATGAAGCTGAATTTAGTCAAAGTGCTATTCTATCTAAGGGAGAATATTTTAAAACCTGAATTCATGTTTGAGTAGAAATATCGTGAAGCTATGCTACCACAAGCAAATACATTTTTAGAAAAACATCAGTCAAAACAATAACTGATTTGGTAAATTCAACTAAATTACTAGTTAATTACATGAAAAAATGTTTTAAAATGAAAAAAAATGCAGCCACGGTATTTATGTTATGCAATCAGATAAACAATCATTACATTTATTTTTCACTTTTTAAAAAACAGTGTTGGTACATTATAAGGAAATAAAACACGAAATTCTACAATCTCAAAAATAAGTAAAACTCAAGGACCTCAAGGAGATGAATGGGGACAAACTCGCTTCTCCACTTGTGAGAACAGAACTCAGTGCTAAGCAACTACAGGATCACAGGTAGCTCAACAGCAACCCAGGGAAAGAACTGTTGGTTGTCTCTCTTCTAATTTGTTTGCAATATTTTTTGAGTACTCAAGATTTACATTTTTATGTAACTGATCTCTCAAGCTTTTCTTTTGTAATTTCTTCCACTACTGTTCATTTCAATTCTGTATCCAGAGAACTGATAAAAATTCAGCATTTCCTTCTTGTTCTCCATAATTTGATTCCTTTTTTTCCTTTAACACTATTAATCCATCTGAAATTTATTATGGTGGATGGGAGGTGGGAGAAGGATGAATCCATGTGATAACTTGATAACTGGATAACTTTAATGCTCACTTCCTCGCCACCCAGGGATTCTGAAAAAGTAAAGGACCAATGCTTCCTGTGGAAGTCAACTGCACTTCATAAAGATCCCTTCCATGAGGGTGGACTCCTCCGACATGAGTCCTACTCTTCTCCAGCTCCCGTTGGCCAAAATGTTTGGGGCCATCCCTCATTTCCTGAGTTCATCTTAGCCCAGGGCATGAGTCCTTAGGACCTACCCACCCACCTTCCCCACCCTTTTGGTGTTCCTGGGACACAGTCAATCAGAAGTTCATTTCATGGGAGGGATCAAAGATGATGTGGAAAAAGAGAGGTCACAGTCTAAGGCCCAGATGTAGGTGAGCCCAAGGAGCAAGAGAAGGCCCACAACATGAAGTCTTAAGGGTATCTAAGGAGAAGGTTGGCAACTGAAAATGGGGAGATTGTACAGGTTAAATTGCAGTGGCTGAAAGGTCCTTAGGTCACTGTATGCAAAGGAAGGAGTCTGAAAGGAATATCTGAAGCCTAGGAGTACATATATATGGGAGCTCTGGTAGTGTAGTGCCTAAGGCACTTGACTACTAAGCAGAAGGCTGGCGGTTCAAACCCACCAGCCACTACTCAGAAGGAAGGGTGGGCCATCTACTTCTGCAGTGATACTGCCTCGAAAACCCAAGGAGGGGTTGCTATGAGTCAGGTCCGACTCAACAGCAGGCACATAACAACAACAACACAGGAGTATGTATGTATGTGTATATATGTTGTTGTTTTGTGCCATCGAGTTGGCCCCGACTCATAGCGACCCCTCCTTGGTCATATACTCCTTGGATGTGTGTGTGTGTGTGTGTGCGCGCGCAATATATATATTGCATTTCTTAATTTTTTTTTTTAGTTCAACCTTTTGAGTAAGTAATCCATTCAAATGGCTGAAAATCAAATAATATAAAAAGGTATATACTGAAAATCTCCCTCCCACCTTTGCCCCTGTCATCAGCCCATCATCCTACTCCTGCTTTTTATTAGTTTCTTATGTATCCCTCCAGATTTTGTCTTTAGGCAAATATATGTACATACATACATAATTTTTTGTGTTCCTCCTTTTTACACATAAGGTAGCATACTACACACACAGTCCTGCCTGCACCTTTGCTCGAAAAATTCTATAGATCTTTCCCAATCAGTATATAAGAAAGCTTTCTCATTCTCTTTTTTATCTGTTTAGTATTCTATTGAATACAGGGATATTGGTACATTTCTAAAAAGCTATTTTGGCAGTATGTATCAAGAGCTTTTCATTTTTTATATACTTTGATCCAGTAATTGCTCTAGGAATCTATCCTGAAGAAACAATTAAGAGGTGAGGGACAAAAACTGATGCATACAGGTATTCACTGCTGGATTCTCTAGAAATTGTTGTTTGGTGCCACTGAGTCAATTTTCAACTCATAGCGACCCCATGTGACAGAGTAGAATTGCCTCATAGGGTTTTCTTGGATGTAATCTTTACAGATGCAGACTGCCAGGTCATTTTCCCATGGAGCCACTAGGTGGCTTCGAACCATCAGCCTTTCAGTTACCAGTCAAGTAGTTACCATTGTGCCAGCAGGAGTCCTTTCTCTATAACTATCCCCTCCCCAAAAAATAAATAGATAAAATGGAATGAATAATAAACAAGTAGTTAGGTAAGAATTTTACATCCCTACAAAAGAGTATCAAGTAACTACTAAACGTTTATGAAGAACTTTAGTGATACAGGAAAATGCTTAAAATAAGCCAACAGATTTCAGATACAAAATTGTAAGTACATTGAGGCAACAATTATGTTTTAAAATTGCATATAAAAAAGATCAGAAGGAAATACACCAAAATGTTAAGATTGTAGTTTTTTTCTTAATACTCTTCTGTATTTTTCTAATTCTCTATAGTAAACATGTATTATCTTCTATAATCAGAAAAATTTAAAAATGTAATCCAAGGAGTATTAGCCTGTCATCTACTCTAACCCAGTAGTCCACAAGCTTCCCTGATCTCTTCTGTTCCCTAAAACATCTACCCAAAGCTAGTCCCTGAATATGGCAAAAATCTAAAAAAGATAGAGAAATAAGTATATTACTTCTTTCTTTGTCCAGGCTCTAAAGGCCAAGTTCAGGGCTTTGCCACCATGGACCAGGTAGGAAGCAGGGTGTCTCCTGTTCTCTCGCAAACCTAAGGAAAGAGGAAGGCACAGTGAAGGACTTAGTACCTTTATCAGGAAAACAGAGAAAATATTCAGAGTTCTGAGCAAAACTCTCAATCTAGGTTCTTAAAATAGGGTTCTTCTACTGAGTGTCTACTATGTACAAGGCATTTGACATCCATTATCTCATTTAATCCTTATCCCACTCTGCCTTAGAGGTATTATTATCTTCATTTTACAGTTGAGAAAACTGAAGCTCAAAGAGGCTTAATCATGGCTTAATCAAAGAGACTTAATCATGGGCACATATCTGGATATGTGCCAGAGCCAGGATTGAAACCATGTCAATCTGAATCTGAGGTCTGTATTCCTTCTACTAAACTATCTCTTGGGTTTCAAAATAAGACCACTCAGGAGGACCAATGATTGCTACCTACACATATCTGAAAGGCCATTAACGTAGAAGGATTAGGTGTATTCTGGGTTACTACAGGGGAAATATATTACAGATAGATTTAGGCTCAATAAAGAATTTTCTAATGAACTGAGCTGTTCAGAACAAGTAATATGTACTTAATCATCTAGCTTCTGATTGAACATTTAAGTTCAATCTTCTGTTGTTGTTGTTGTTAGGTGCTGCTGAGTTGGTTCAAACTCATAGCGACCCAATGCACAACTGAACGAAACATTGCCTGGTCCTGCACCATCCTCACAATCATTGCTATGCTTGAGCCCATCATTGCAGCCACTGTATCCACCTATCTCACTGAGGGTCTTCCCATTTTTTGGTGACCGTCCACTTTACCAAGCATGATATCCTTCTCCAGGAACTGGTGCCTTCTGACAATATGACCAAAGTACTAGAGATGACATCTGGCCATTCTTGCTTCTAAGAAGCATTCCAGCTGTACTTCCTCCGAGACAGATTTGTTCATTCTTCGTGAACACCACAGTTCAAATGCATCCCTTCTTCTCTGGTCTTCCTTATACATTGTTCAGCTTTCACGTGCATATGAGGCTACTGGAAATACTATGGCTTGGGTCAGACACACCTTAGTCTTCTGACATCTTTGCTCTTTAACATTTTAAAAAGGTCTTTTGCAGCTCATTTGCCCAGTGCAACACATCATCTGATTTCTTCACTGCTGCTTCCATGAGTGTTGACTGTGAATCCAAGTAAAGTGAAATCCTTGACAACTTCAATCTTTTCTCCATTTATCATGATGTTGCTTATTGGTCCAGTTTAAGAATTGTTGTTTTCTTTATTTTGAGGTGTAATCCAGACTAAAGGATTTGATCTTCATCAGTAAGTGCTTCAAGTTTTCTTCACTTTCAGCAAGCAAAACTGTTTCATATCACAGGCTGTTAATGAGTCTTCCTAAAATCCTGATGCCACATTCTTCATAGAGTCCAGTCTCTTGGATTATTTGCTCAGCATACAGATTGAATAAATATGGTGAAAGGATACAACCCTGACACACACCTTTCCTGATTTTAAACCACACAGTATCCCCTTATATTGTTTGAGCACAGTTAAGTGTTCTGGAATTCCCATTCTTTCCAATGTTATCCATAATTTGCTATGATCCAAAGATTCAATGCTTTTGCATAGTCAATAAAACACAGGTAAACATCTTTCTGGCATTCTTTGCTTTCAGCAAAGATCCAGCTGATATTAGCAATGATATCCCTGTTCCATGCCCTCTTCGGAATCCAGCTTGAATTTCTGGCAGTTCCTAGTCTATGGACTGCTGCAACCATTTTTGAATTATCTTCAGCAATGTTTTAGTTGCATGTGGTATTAATGATATGGTTTGGTAATTTCTGCATTCTGTTGGATCTCCTTTCTTTGGAATGGCACAAATATGGATCTCTTCTAGTTGGTTGGCCAGGTACAAATTTCTTGGCGGAAATGAGTGAGTGCCTCCAGCACTGCATCCATTTGTTGAAACAAGTTGTTTTGTAACAGTACCTTCAGTGCAGCTTGGACTTCTTTCTTCAACATCACTGGTTTTTGATCATATGCTCTGTAATGAAATAGTTGAATGTCGACCAGTTCTTTACAGTACAATGACTCCGTGTATACCATCTTCTTTTCATGCTTCCTGCATTGTTCAGTATTTTGTCCAAAGAATCCTTCAATACCTTAACTTGAGGCTTGAATTTTTTTCTTCGGTTCTTTCAGTTTGCGTTCTTCTCCTTTGATTTTCCAACTCCATGTCATTGCACATTTCATTAGAATACTTTACTTTGCCCTCTTTAGCTATCCTTTGAAATCAAAGATTTTCAATCTTTCTCGGTGCTAGAATAATGGTTTGAGGCATTGGGTAGGACACCGTATTCATTGGTCTTAGGAGGCTCTTCGTAATTCTGAGGTTCTGATTCCTCCTGGCCAAGTCACATTGAGGAATCTCAGACCTGAACACTAGACACACTCTATTTCAAAGAAGACCAGGAAAGATAAAAGCTCATTTCCATCTACACTGATACTCAAAAAACAATGAGTTGAAACCAGGATGATCAGGAATGGACCTTCTCCCCATGAGAAGCACATCCAGGAAGAAATTCTGAGACTATCCATATTGACTTTCTTACCTTAACTGAAAGGAAATAGGGATAATTTCACTTACACAATTTTCTCAGCTATGCTTGCTAAATAAAAAAGTTAAAATTCACATCCTGCCCTTTTTTTTTAGTGAAAAAAAGCCAATCTCAAAAGGTCATATAGTATATGACTCCATTTATATAACATTCTTGGAGTGACAAAATTATGGGGATGGGAAATAGATTAGTGGTTTCCAAGAAGTTAGGGATGTTTCAAGGGTAGGGGATGGGTGATACTTACAAAGAGGTAGCAGCAGGGAGATGTTTGTGGTGATGGAACAGTACTATTTTGATTGCCATGATGGTTACATACACACACATACTCACACTAAGGAGCAGGACAAAAGAGACAACCTGTGCAAAGGGCTCCATACCTCGAAAGATGTCCAAGATATGCTTTCCCACATACCAACAGATGGTCTCAAAGTTGGGGAATTTGAAGAGGTCTGCTGTGCTCAGCCGCTTCTCAATCTCATAGGCTCTGGAGGAAGTAGGCATAACAACGATAACAGGGTTCCCATTAACCAAGCACCTACTACATATCAGGTATTATTCCAGCTCCTTTAAATCCATTATCTCTATTCTTCACAAACACCCTGTAAGACCCTACATTATAGACTAGGAAATTTGGGATCACAGGTTATGTTACTTCCCCCAAAGTCATAACTACTATGTAAGGAATGGGTGCTAATCTTCAGATTAAATATCAGGAAGAACCAACTTCCATCCTTTTCTGAGCATCTTGCCTCCTTCTATGCTACATTCCTCACTCTAGGGAAGAACCCAAGGACTCTAGCAGATAGTAGTGACTAACTCAGAATTACCACAGCTTTAGGACTCACTTGAGCTGCATTTCAATGTTAAGACTGTGTAAGAAGTTCCCTCCAAATGCAAGGCAGTCTACGGGAGTCAGCACAGCATGGATCCACCCTGGAGTACAACAAGGCAAAATTATTACCATCAGGAAGTAGGTGAGGAGGAAAGAAGGATGAGATCTGGCAAGCATGGGAAGTGTGGCATAGGGTCTTTCTTCCTTTTAACATTCCTTCTAACCTATTCAGTTCAACTCTAACTCCTTTGAACAGTTAGCTTGGCAGTGATTCAGAACATTCTAAGTTCTTCCACTATCCCAACATCCCTTGTCTTGTAATCCACCATTGTAACCCTGAATTACTAAACCCCCTTCATTTCCTTCCTCTCCACTTCAAAATCTCTCTGTTGCTTCTCTCTTGCATCTAAAAAGGGCATTACCTCCTTTTCATGAGTACTTCCTCCGAGACAGCCCTAGGAAAAAAAAAAAAAAAAAAAGAACTTTTGTGTTAGATAGAGCTAGATTCAAATTTATATTTAAATTAAAATCCTAGTTTAAATATCCACTACAAAGGCTGGTTGAGAAACTTGCACCTAGCCAGAACTCAAGTATTCCCCTTGCCATAGAAACCGCACCTCCTTCTACAACCTTCTGATTTTTCTTCTTAAATCTCTCTCATGATCACCTTCTCCTTTCCATCTACCCTATTACTCTTTTGGTTCAGATTCCTCATTATCTCTCAACATAGGGCTACCACAATAGCCTACAAACTGGTTCCTCTATACTAGTGGTTGTTAAGGTATGGTTCAAGAAACCCTGGGGCTCCCTAAGACTCTTTCAGAGAATATGCAAGGTCAAAACTATGTTCTTGATAATACTAAGATGTTATTTGCCTTTTTCACTCTCATTTTCTCACAGGTATACACTGTAGTTTTCCAGAGGATACATGAACCAATATTACACCAGAGCAAATGCACAAGCAGATTTGAGTATACATTTATCTTCTATTAAATCAGACATTAAAGAAATGTGCAAAAATGTAAAACAATGCCACACATCTCATTAAATTTTTGTTTGGAAAATA
>NW_006922603.1:197463-210369 GCF_000298275.1 Orycteropus afer afer
TAACTAATAATATAGCAAAATATTGATAAATATAAATCACACAAATAAAAGCACTTTGAGGCCCTCAATAATTTTTTAATATACAGGGGTTCTGAGTTTAAAAAGTTTGTGAACCACACTGCTCTACACCAATCCTAACCCTGCAAACCAATCCTATATGTCCAACCTTAACTATGTCTGAAATACAAACCTGCCCATGGCATACCCTCATCAAAACCCTTCCATGAAATGTCCACCCACAGGAGAATGGATAAATGGTGGTATAATCACAACGGATTACCAGAAAACAATTAAAATGAATGAACTACAGCTATAGGTATCAACATGGATCTTACAATCATGATGTTGAGAAACAAAAGTGAGATGAGAAGAATACATCCAATATGATTTCATTTATGTAACACTTGAAAACATGTAAAACAATACCATTTATTCAGTGAGGCATACCTATGTAACAAAAGCATGAAAATGCATGAGAATAATAAATGCAAAGCTCAGGACAACAATTAGCTCTGAGAGAGAAGAATGGAAAAATAATTGAGGAAGGGTACACAGGAGGCTTCAAAATATATATGTAATATTTCATATTCTTAGTTGAATAAGGAACATGAATACTCATTATATTATTATTTATATCTTTTGCTACATCTGAAATGTTTCATTGGAAATTAACAAACTTTCAATGGTCTCCAATAGCCTCTATGTTAAGTTCAAGTATCTTGGTTGTACAAATTTCAGCCTACATAGTTTTTAGCTTTGTCTCCACCCAGCCCTTGGCTTTAGGTTCTAGCACATACATAAACTGCTTCATACAGCCTTACTTTGCTTATGCCTTTCCTTATGTCTGAAATACCTTTCTTCCCTTTTTTCCTTGTTCAGTGCCCACTCACCCTTCGGGTATCACTCTTCTGGGAAGATTTTCACAAACTCTGGCTAGATTAAGTTCTCTCAACTGTTCTTCACAACTTCTGGTGAATACTACTATTGTGGCTATTAGAATATTATATTGACATGACTTTTAATGATCTTTATGTCCCCAACACTTAGACCAATGCTAGGATGCATAGCAGATACACAATGTTTTTGAAACTAAGTAGATTACACAGTTTGTGGGCCTTCCTACCAAGATGCAAATTAATCTCACTTGAACCTATGGTAAGCAAATTCAATTCACCAAACAGTTACTAAGTGCCTGTGGAAAAGGCACTATGCTAGATCTAGCAAAGGATTCAAAGATGGGCAAATAAATATCTTATACTTTTATAGAAAACTATTAAACAGAAAAGTAGAGTGAAGGTGTGTGGGGCTGGGGAGGGTGCTGACTTGCCTCAGCATACACTAAACATTCTATAAAACCAATGAAATCAAATTAGTATGATATTGATAAATGAATAAACAGACTTGTGCAAAAGAATAGAAAATCCAGAATTAGATTTCAATATACACATGAAATCAGTATACTGCAATGGTTGCAGTTCAATTAGAATGAATTATAGTATAGAATAAATGGCTATCAATCTGGAAAAAAATAAAATATAAGATCTGAAATAAAGGACATAATGGATGGACTCAGCGGAAGACTAGAAATGACAGAGAAAAGAATGAGAGAAATTGGAAACAGAACAGTAGAAATTATCCAATCTGAACAACAGTGAGAAAATAGACTTAAAAAAAATTAACTCAGGGATCTGTGAGCCTAGAACAAAATACATAACATTCATATAATCAGAGATAAAGAAGAAAATGATATAGGGCTTAAAAAGTATTCAAATAAGTAATGGCTGGAAATTTCCCAAATATGTAAAAAAAATAATAATAATAAATAAATAAACATTCAAGAAGCTGACCAAGCCAAAATAATATAAAGAAATTCATGACAAGACACATCAGGCCAACTGCTAAAAAATTAAGAAAATGAAAAAAATATGGAAAAGTACCATAAAACGATAAATTATTTATACATTAAAAACAATTCAAATGACAACAAAAATCTCATCAGAAACCATGGAGGCCAGAAAGGAAATGCCACAATCATTTCCAAGTGCTGAAAGAAAAGAAAGAATTATCACACCAAAATTCTATATCCAGCAAAAACATCCTTCAGGAATGAAGAAAAAAATCAAGATGCTCTCAGATCTCTAAGAGAACCTGTTGCCTGCAGGTCTATGCTAAAAGAATGGATAAAAGGAAGCTTTCTAAATAGAAAGGAAATGGGGAAAAAAAGGAATCTCAAAACATTAACACGGAAGAAAGAACAGCAGAAGGGTAAAAATATGGGCAAATACAATAGATTTTTCTTCTCCTCTTGAGTTTTCTAAAGTACGTTTGATGGTTGAAGCAAAAATTATTGTGTGATGTGGCTCTCAATATATAGAAAGGAAATATTAAAGACATATAGAGGTAAACTTTCAACATTTCCTTCAAACTGGTAAAAAGTCAATACCAATCAACTATGATAAGCTATGGAACTTTAAAGTAATAACTAGAGCAACCACTTAAAAAACCTATACAAGAAAGCTAAACATAAAATTCAAGGGGCTCAGAAGTGCCAAAATAACCTTAAAAAAGAAAACCTAAGAGAGAACTGACATTTTCAAATTTCAAAGTTTACTACAAAGGTATGATAATAGAAATACTGTGATTACTGTCGACAGTAAGGATAAACATACTGACCAGTGGAATAGAACTATAAATTAAGAAATAAATCCATATGTCTATGCTCAAATGATCTTTGTCAACTGACCAATTCAATTTAAGATAATTAACAAGAGAAATAACAGTCTCTTCAATAAATGGTGCTGAGACAAGGATATCCACATTCAAAAGAATGAAGTTCAATCTATACTTCACACCATATACAAATACTAACTTGAATGAAATATCTAAATGTATATTCTAAAACTGTAAAACTTTTAGAATGAAACAAAGGTGTAGATCTTTGTAGCCTTGGATTAGACAATGGTCTCTGAGATACAACACCAGAAGTAAAAGGAATCAGAAAATAATCGATAAATTGTTGTTGTTATGCACTGTCGAGTCAAACCTGACTTATAGCGACCCCTCCTTGGGTTTCCGAGGCAGTATCACTACGGAAGTAGATTGCCCCACCTTCCTTCAGAGAAGTGGCTAATGGGTGTGAACCACCAGCCTTCTGGTTGGCAGTCAAGTGCCTTAGACACTACGTTACCTGAGCTCTTACAGATAAATTAGACATATGAAAATTGGTAACTTTTATCCTTCTTAGGACAGTATTAAGAAAGTGAAAAGATAATCTGCAGAATGAGAGTAAATACTTGCAAACTATGTATCACTTAAGTGTCTAATATACAGAATATATAAAGAATTCTTACAGGAGCAGGTCTTAAGATGGTGACTTAGGCACATCATGCCATCTCTCTACAACAAAAATCTGAAAAACCAAGGGAAACAGGTACAGATGATAATCCTGAAAGCCTGAGCACAAACCGAAACAATAAAAAAAGCACCAAGTAGATAAAGAAACTGAACAAAAACAAAAAACGAGGAGAGATGTAGAGTGGTGTTGCCCTGCCCACCAGCCTGGCACAGTGTGGCCTTCTTGAGACAAAGCAAACAGCGATCCCAGGTGAAAAGTGCAGGAAGGCAACTTCACAGAATCCCTAATAGGACAGAGACACAGTGTAGACAAATTCTGAGCGAAGCAAGGTGAGCAGAACATGAACCAGATTTAAGGAAGGAAAGTGGGTGAGAGCTCTAGGGACTTAAAAAATTATGGAGCAGGCAGGAAGCCAGAAAACAGAGATATAACTACTCATCAGCAGTGGTTTTTGGTAGTTTAGATTGAAGACCCATGTGAAAAGAGGGTTTGTGGAGTAGCAGCTGGAGACTCTGAACTCTGGACAGTCCCCACCCCCTCACATTGGGTCGAGGCAGAACCTGATACCTGAGTGCACTCCTATAGGAGTGAACTGACACCCATGGCAGAGAATCAGAGGAGTATTATTCCCTCTTCCAGTATCTAGAGGTGTGGCACTCTACCCGCCCACCCCACCCAGTGACCAGTGGCACCTCCTAACTGCCCCTCCCTTACTGGCAGTCCGTGGAGTGAGTCTCCACACTGCTGGGCAGATGGATGAAGGCACCTGCCCCCAATTCTCTCAGCCCATGGAGCCCCATCACCCCAGGAGCCAAGCAGTGCACACTTGTCAATTACAAGTTGGGCACCTATGTCCCATCACCTGGGCGATTGGTGACATGCATCCATGCTTGCCACTGCACCACATCCTGGTGGCCAGAGGTGTGCTCTCCTGGGGATCATGCACAAGTGCCTACCACATCTGCAGTAGGTGACTAGTGATCAGAGTAGCATGCTTGCCCATCAACCCAGATAAATCAAAAGAAAACAAAAAATAAAGTTGTAGAGTGGGAAAGTGAATGGGACTACACCCACAAATACATATAGGTTTGACAGAAGATATCTCTACCTATGTAGAGCCCAAATCCACTGCTGTCAATCAATTTCCAACTCACAGTGAGTAACCCTTTAGGACAGAGCAGAATTGCTTCATAAGGTTTCCAAAGCTGTACATCTTTATAGAAGCAGACTGCCACATCTCTCTCCCAAAGAGTGGCTAGTGAGTTCAAATCACCGATCAAAGGCTTAGCAACCAAATGCTTTAATCACTATGCTACTACAACACCTATGTATTTATAGGTGCTGCAAATAAATCCATGGATATAGTAGAGAATAGAGGGGGCAAAGTTATGAAAACTTCTCAGCCATAACTAAACACCTTTAGGGAATGAGTCACTAGACATGGGGGCTTAGGACCACCGTCTCTGGGACATTAAGGTCAATTGGCATAACATAGTCCACAAAGACAACGTTCCACATCTTACTTTGGTGAGTAGTGATGAAGGCCTTAAAAGCTTGTGAGCAGACAAGTAAGGTACAGCTATTGGTCTCTCCCTGTCTGGAGCAAAGAACAGTCAATAAAATCAAATACACAAGGAAACCATTAATCCAAAGGACTAATGGACCATGTGAACTCCAGCCTCCATGACCCTGAGACCAGAACTAGATGGTGTCTAGCTAACACTGCTGACCACTCTGAAAGGGATCACAATAAGAAGTCCTGGGTAGAATAGAAGAAAAATGTGGAACAAAATGCAAAATCATTAAAAAATACCAGGTTTCTTGACCTGAGGGAGACTAGTGGAATCCCTGAGACTAATAGCTCTCAAACACCATTCAAGAATGAACTCAACCCCATGGTTCAACTTTCAGCCAAACAACAGACAGCCTAAAAGGTGAACGATCACACCAAGCAGGTATGTACTGCTTAGAGCAATCAACTATATGAGATCAGAAGGGCAGCATTTGCCCAGAGATAAAGCTCAGAAGGCAGGAAGGAACAGAAAGGAAGGACAAGTAGAAATGATAAACACAGGGAGGGAGTGGGAAGAGTGTTGTTACACTATGGGGATTTAAATCAATGTCACAAAACAAAATGTGTATGAATTGTTGGATGGAAAACAAATTTGCTGTCTAAACTGGCATCCAAATCAAATAAAAATAAATTACGTGAATCACCAAAAAAATAAACAAATAAATTTTTAAAAATCAGGGTGAAGCAAACAAACATACAATCAATAAAGAAATACAGTAACACTTTAATGACTCAGAGACAACAGAACATCACATCCCAAATAGAACCAGGACAAGATGGCTCAAGCAAGTGAACAAAATAAAGGGCCAGAAAACCTTCCTCAGTAAGAATTGGTACTAGAACTACCTGATAAGGAATTCAAAATAATTATATTTAGGACTCTTCAAGAGATCAAGAAAGACATCAAGGAAAACCCAGACAAAACCAAGGAAAGAACAGACAAAATCAAGGAATACGACAAAACTCTGAAAGAATGCAGGAAAACAGTACAAGAACAAAATGATAAAATAAACAATTAGAAAATACACAAAAACAAAACCTAGAAATCTAGAAGATTAACAATAAAATTTCAGAAATAGATAACTCAATGGAAACAAAAAGGAGTAGAATAGAACTAAATAAATGGGTGATATAATCATCAAAATAGAAGACAAATCCTTTGATACTAATATGTTGTGGAACATTCAGAAAAAAGAATGAAGTAAAATGAAGAAATTCTAAGAGTTATGTGGGACACTATCAAAAGGAGTATGTGTGATAGGAATCCTAGAATGTGAGACAAAAAATTTTTGAAGATTTGCTGGCAGAAAACTTCCCTAATATTATAAAAGATAAGAAGCTCAACAAAGCCCACAGTATATATCTCAGAAGAAAGGAACAAAGATATTTCATAATCAATTATCCAAAATGAAAAACAAAGAAAGAGTCCTGAAAGTAGCACAGGAAAAATGATGAACTGTCTCATACAAAGGGAAACCAACAGGACTAAGCTCAATTACTTGGCCAAAATCATGCTGGCAAGAAAACAATGAGACAACATATAAAATCATGAAAGAAAAGAACTACCAAGGCAAATACTAGTACATGCACAATACTGCATTACCACTAACACCAAACACACACACACACACACAATTACCAACCAAGAATTATATAGCCAGCAAAATCATCTTTCAAATACAATGGTGAAACTAGGACATTTCCAAATAAACAATTAAGGGAATTCATAAAAATATAGGCCAATGTTACAAGAAATATTAAAGGGAGTCCTTCAAACAGAGAAAAACTACATCAGAATACAATCTGAGAATAAAACATAGGACAGAATCACTGAGATACCAACCAAGATAAAGGATTCTGAAAAATAAAACAAAACTACAAGACTAAAAATAGGGTACCAAACACATCAATCTATAAATAACAACAAACATAAAATAAAAAGAATGCATAAACGGTTTAGCTACAGAACTCTCATATGGACAGCAATCAAGAAGATATCAAGATATAACAGACTGTTTTGAAGTTAGGAAAACAGAGGCAAATTCCAGGGTAATGACAAAGAAAATTAATAAGCCTACTCATCAAAATAAAAAAGAAGAAAACCATAAAGACTCAGTAAGCACAAAATCAACAACAATGAACAAAACAAAAAGAAAATCCATAAACAAAACTAACTCAGGAGAGAAAAGTAAGTGGAGTAAAGAAACCATCAATAAGCCACACAAGGGAAAAAAAAAAAGCAGAAAACGAATGACATTAATTGATTCACAACTATTAATAATCACACTGAACATAAATGGATTAAATGTTCCAGTCAAGAGACAAGGCATTAATAGAATGGATAAAAGGAAAAAAAAATGACCTATTAATATGTTACTGCGGTGTAGTAAATTACTTAGTGTGGCTTTTCTACCCATAAGTCTTTGTAAACTCCATGGTGGAATTTACCATGAGCAACTGAGTAGCTCCTGATTGTTAGTTATCCACCTGGGGTACTTCTGTTGAACCAGCAGGATGCAATCTTCTGGGAAGTTCACTCTCTCTCAGGTGTATAGAATTGTGATGTTGGGACTGGTTAGTGGTCACTCTGCCAGGCTCAAAAGGAGCTGTCCTAGAGGCAGAAGAAATCTCAAGCTGACAGCTGGCAGACGCTAGAGACACGCATTGCTGAGAGAGAGATGTGAGAGACATGTACTGCTGAGAGAGACACAGAGACACGCACCGCTGGGAGAGAGACAAAGAAGGACTGTCGGCTGAGAGACAGCGGGCTGAGAGATTGAGCGTGTTCCTGAACTTGAATTGTAGCCTGTTGGTTCCCTAATAAACCCTATAATCTGTGACTTCTGTGTGGCCACTTCAGCGAATTATTGAACCCAGTAGAGAGGTGGTGGGTGCTGCAGGACAAACGGTTGGTGTCAGGGTTGGTGAAAGAGCTGGAGGGAGGCAGCATGACTGGCCTCACAGGAATAGGCCTTGGGCTACCGATGGTGATTCTGTCCTCTTGTGGGGTTGTTGTGTTGTCGTTGTTATGTGCCGCTGAGTCATACCCGACTCATAGCGACCCTCCCTGGGTTTCCAAGGCAGTATCACTATGGAAGTAGATTGCCCAACCTTCCTTCCAAGGAATGGCTGGTCCGTTTGAACTGCCAGCCTTCTGGTCAGCAGTTAAATGCCTTAGGCACTACGTTACCAGAGCTCAAAAGATGTGGCCTCCCTGCCCCTTTAGTAATTTGCTAAAAGAAAACTTTCTAATACCATGACAGATGAAAAGATATCTACCCATGAAGCTCAATGAAGCATATACAGGAGAGACTCCAAAAGAAATCAACAAGACATACCATAACCACTCTTTCTAAAAACAAAGACAAAGAAAGAATCTTGAGCATCTCAGGAAAAATGAAATGTTACCTACAAAGGGCAACCAATAAAACTAAGTTCTGATTTCTCAACAGAAACCATGCAGGCAAGAAGCCAATGGCATGACATACATAAAAACTTGAAACAAAAAAAATCACCAACCAAGAATTATAAAACTGCCCTGCAAGTGTAACAGTGAAATTAGGACACTTTGAGATAAACAGAAATAAAGAGTTTTGTAAAAATCAGACTAACCTTATAAAAAATGCTAAAAGGAGTCCTTCAGACAGAGAATCAACAATGGCAGACAATAACCTAAGATTAAGACATATGACAACATCACCCAGAAACCAACCTAGAAAAAGAATTTCAAAATTCATATAAGCTTTAAAGACTGAAAATAGAGAACCAGAGGCATCAGTTTGTAAGTAATGAAAATTACAAAGCAAAAAGATGAAATAAATAGTATAATTACAGAGCTTCCAAATGGAGTAGAACTCAAGATGATATCAATATTGATACCAAGAGTGTTTCAAAAACAGGAAAATAAAAATTAATTATACAGTAACCACAAAGAAAATTAATAAACCTTCTAACCAAAATAAGAAGAAAATTATACAGACTTAAAACACCAAATCAATAACAACAAAGAAAATCAGGTAACAAAATGAACTCAGTACAGAAAAATATGTGAAACAAAGAAATTCTCAACATCACAATAAAACACACAAAAGGATGACAGCAGGAAATTCATACCTATCATAAATTAAACTGCATGTAAATGTATTAAATGCACTAATCAAGAGAAAATCTGGCAGAATGCATAAAGAAACAAGGACTATCAATATGCTGCCTACAAATGACTCTCCTTAGATACAAGGATAAAAATAAGTTAAAATGTTAAGGAAATGGCAATCAAAAAAGACCAGTAAAAACAGGAATCATGCCAAAAATGAGCATCAGGAATAAGGAAGGGCATTATATAACAATTAAAGGGTCAATCCAGCAAGAGGACATAATGATAATAAATATCTACATACCCAATGAAAGAGCCCCCAACTGTACAAAGGAAACATTAACAGAAATGAAAAGAGAATAGACAAATCCAAAATAATTGTAGGAGACTTTAACAAACCACTTTCAATGAAAATCAGAACTAGATAGAAATTCAACAAAGACACAGAAGATCTAAACAACACAATCAATCAACTTCATTTCATGGACATATACAGAACACTCCACCCAACAAAAACACAATACACCTTCTTTTCCAGTACACATGGGTCATTGTCCAGAACAGACCACATGATAGGCCACAAAGCAAGCCACAATACATCTAAAGGCACTGAAATACTATTGTCTGGGTTTGCTAGTGCTGCTATATCAGAAACACCACAAATGGATGGCCTGTCCAATTTCAAAGTGTCAGATCTAGGGGCTGGGTGAAGGTCCCTTGACCTTGGGCTTCAGCTCTGCCTCTTGCTCCAGGCCCAATGGAGCTGCAGGCTTCTCTTAAGTCATGCAGCTGCTGGCTGCTGAGGTTGACAAATCCAAGATTGACAGGTAAAATGGCACAATCCCAAGATAAGCAGGCAACATGGCAGACCACTGGTTCAAGTCCAGGAACAATTCCAGGATCGGCAAGGAACAAAGTAGGCCACTGGTTCAAGTCCAGGAACTAGGGATAAAGACTCAGCCATTTAGCTGAGGTAGGGTCCGAAATGTGCCCAAAAGCTAGAGATGTTTTGCAAAGCTTCTACTTAGATCTGGAAGCAAGGCACATCCTGAAGACAACTACTCAGCTGCTCACAGCAGCTTCCACCATGGAGGTGATTACAATTTCATTCATCATGGGGAATAACTATATCCAGCTGCAAAGCCACTCAAAACAATGGCCCAGCCAAGTTGACACACAACCTTAACTACCACAACTACAAAGCATCTTCCCTGATCACAACACAATAAAACTGGCAATAAATAAAGGAAAATCAGGAGGAAAAACAATAAAAATACATGGAAACCAAAAAATATCCTGTTTAAAAATGGGTGACAGAATAAATAAAATATGAAATAAAAATATTCCTAGAAGCAAATATGAAAACATAACATACCAAAACCTTTGGGACAAAAAAAAAGCAGCACTCAGGACAATTTATAAAAACAAATACATGCATCAAAAAACAAGAAAGAACCAAAATCAGTAACTTAACCCAACTACACTAACAATTATAAAAGAGCAGCAAAAAATGCTTAGTCTCCAGAAGAAAGGAAATAACAAAGATTACAGTAGAAATAACCTAAACATTTACAGAAAAATAGAAAGAACAAGAAGGAAAAAAGGAGTCTTTGAAACAATTAACGAAATTGGCAAACCACTGGCAAATTTAACAAAGGAAAAGATGGAGAAGATACAAATAACACCAATAAATAAAGAAATGGGCAATGTCACAACAGAACCAACATAAATAAAAAGATAATAACAGACCATTAGGAGGAAATATACTCAATAAATTTGAAAACCCTGAAGAAATGACCAAAGTTTTAGGCACACACTCTACCTAAACTAACAAAAGACTGAAGTAGAAAATTTGAACAGGCCCATAATGAAAGAAGAAATTGAATAGCTGACTTAAAAAAAAAAAACTCCCAACAATAAAAACTCCTGGCCACATGACTTCACTGGTGTGGTAGTTAAGGTTGTATATCAATTAGGCTGGGCCATGATTTTAAGTAGCTTGGCAACTGGATATAGTTAGATGAGACTGTATGTGGTGTAATCACTTCCTTAGTGAAATTTGCTGTGAGCAGCTAATTAGTTCAAGGGGAGTTGCCTATGAGTGCAGCCTGCTTCCAGTATATATGGAGATGTTTTGGGAAAGTTCTCTCACTTTTTGGCTCATCTTGGATACTGCATTTGCCCAAGTCTTAATCTCCAGTTCTTGGACTTAAACCAGTGGCCTGCCACATTGCCTGTTGATCTTAAGAAATGTTGCCTTCACAGACTGTAAGCCAACAATTTGCCATTTTACCAGCCGATCTTGGAATCGTCAGCCTCAGCAGACTCAGATCTATTCTACACATCATACACAAAAACTAACTCAAGATGGATCAAAGACATAAATGTGAAACCTAAAACTATAAAGATCGCCAAAGAAAAACTAGGGATATCTTGGTTCTCTAGTGTTGCCATAACAGAAATGCCACAAGTGGATGGCTTATGAAATAATAATTTACTCTCTTACAGTTTAGGAGGCTACAAGTACAAATTTAGACTGCTGGCTCTAGGGGCTGTGAAGGCCCCTCAACCTTGGGCTTCAGGTCTGTCTCTTGCTCCAGGTCCATTGGAGCAGGAGGCAAGTTTTAACTCAGGCACCTGCTGGCTACTGAGGCTGACAAACCCAAGATTGGCAAGATAATAGCACAATCCCAAGATCAGCAGTCAACATGGCAGGTTCAAGTCCAAAAACGTACCAAGATCAGCAGGCAACATGGCAGGCCACTCGTTCAAGTCTGGGAATTGGATATGAAGACTTGGCCAAATGTAGGACCCAAATGTGCCAAAAGCTAGAGACCATCCTCAAAACTTCTCCATATATATTGGAAGCAGGCCACACCCTGATGGCAATTATTTACACTACATCCAATCTCATTGTGCAGAATAACTGCATCCAGCTGCCCAGCCAAATTGACATACAACCTTAACTATCACAAGGGGCAAACTGAGGGGCCCTAAAGTATGTCATAAATAGACTATCAAACATAACAAAAAATACAGAAAGTGCAGAATATGAACTAGATGATGGGGAACTGCTAACAATTAAATACTTATGCACATCAAAAGACTTCTACAAGAGTGAAAGAGAATATACAGCCTGGGAGAAAACATTTGTCAACGACATATCTGAAAGGGAATTATCTCTAAAAGGTACAGAAAACTTAAGCACCTCAAAAACAAAAAGACAAAAAATGCAATTAAAAATAGGCCTGGAATAAAACTCACCTCCAGGGGCGGACTATCAGCCCAATAGTAAACAAGATGTACACGCAGCCGACTCAACCCAGGATGATGCACCCACATACTCTATGCTAATATATCCCTTAGAGCAATAGAGTAGGGTTAGGGGACACCAGAGGAACAACATTCAAATTGAGGAAATGCAGAACAAACAGGAATGCATAAATATGAGGGGCACTGGGGGAAGGTTACAGGGTAGGGAGGGGAAGAGACTAGGTTAGGACTGGACATGGTGAATAGGGAATGAAACTAAATGTACGCGTTATGTTGAATGAAAAGTAAAAAAACAAGTGGAAAAAAATGGGCAGAGACATGAACAGACATGAAGAAGACTTGAAGATGACCAACAAACTCATGAAGAAATGCTCAGGATCAGACTGAAACCATTCCCCTTGAGAACAGGAACCAGACAAGGATGCCCACTGTCACCACTTCTATTCAACATTGTACTGAAAGTCCTAGCCAGGGCCATAAGGCAAGAAAGGGAAATCAAAGCCATCCAAATTTGTAGGGAAGAAGTAAAACTATCCCTATTTGCTGATGATATGATCCTATAACCAGAAAACCCAAGAGACTCAGTCAAAAATCTACTGGAACTAATTGAGA
>NW_006922603.1:230827-231986 GCF_000298275.1 Orycteropus afer afer
AAAATGTCACTATTACCAAAAGCAATCTTTAGAGAAATGCAATCCTGATCCAAATTCCAACATTCCTTAATGAGATGGAAAACTGATCACCAACTTTATATGGAAAGGAAAGAAACCCTCATAAGAAAAGCATTATTGAAGAAGAGGAACAAGGTAGGAGGCCTCAAATTCCCTGATCTCAGAACATACTACACAGCCATGTAAAACAAAACAGCCTGGTCTTGGTAAATGACAGACACAGAGACCAATGGAACTGAGAACCAAGAAGTAAATCCATCCGGTGACTTTCAACAAAAGGTCAAAGTCCATTAAATGAGGAAAAGAAAGCTTCTTTAACAATTGGCGCTGGCAAAAACGGATATTCACTTGCAGAAAAACGAAACAAGATCCATACGTCATAGCAGAGTTAGTTTAAAAACTAATTTAAAATGAATCAAAGACCTAAATATAAAAACTAAAATTATAAAGACTATGGAAGAAAAAATAGTGAAAATAGTAGGTAGGGGCCCTCACAAATAATATAAACAGAATATCAAACATAGCTAATAATGCACAAACAGCAGAAGATAAATTAGATAACTGAGATCTCCCATAATTTAAACATTTAAGTACATCAAAAAAAAAAAAATTCCAAGAGAGTAAAAAGAGAATATACAGACTGGGAAAATTTTTTTGGTAACTACGTATCTGACAAGGAACTAATCTCTAAAATTTATAGAGAACTCCAACACCTCAAGAACAAAAAGACAAACAATGCAATAAAAAAATAAGCAAAGGACATGAATAGACACTTCACCAAAAAGGACATTCAGAAAGCTAATAAATACATGAAAAGATATTCCCAATCTTTACCCATAAGACAGATACAAATCAAAACTACAATGAGATACCACCACATCCTGACAATAAAGGCACTGTTAAAAAAAACTGAGAACAACAAATTCTAGCAAGGATGTGGGGAGACCAGAACTCTTATACACTGCTGCTGAAACTGCAGAATGTTATTATTATGGAAAACGGTATGGTGTTTCCTTACATAGCTGGAAATGAAACCACCGTATGATCCAGAGCTGAACATTTACATTAGGTAGATACACTCCTTGGAGAGATAAATCATGGGAGAATAGAAGGGCTATGTATGTACAGGGAGACAGCTCAG
>NW_006922603.1:233066-234041 GCF_000298275.1 Orycteropus afer afer
CTAAATAGGTGGTGGGTATTGTACAGGTACACATATGCATACATATACAGGTATGCATTGTTTAACATCCATGGTATTTTCTATAAACTAGGATGTCATATGAATGGGATGTTGTGTCAACAACTATGTCCACAGGGTATGGGGTTCCTGAGCATACTGGCCCAGGGGCTGCTCTGAAGCACAATGCATGTATGTATGCCCGGTAGTACAGGCACTGGTCTGGGGAGTTTCTGCTCTGAGCACTTCGCCAAATCCCACCTGGCTATTCCACCTTCTCTTTTAAGCCAGTTGCAAAGAAGGCCAGCCTACCCCTGAGAACCTGCCTGGGGAAGTAGAGGGTGCCTGAGTCAGGGCTGGGAGACCGGGGGCACATACCATTCCATCAGCACCCTGTGGGACCATACCAGGGAAAACGTGGTACTACATCCATTCAGCTGGAGGAACCAAGGGGGACTGGAGTTGGGAGTTTGGGCTTGGGCCTCCATTATCTCAGACTAGATGGCTTCCGGGCCACACGTAGCAGCTGGGCAGATGTGGGGCTAAAATGTCAAGATGAGAGGCTGGCGTCTTGCCACTCAAGTAACTTGGGTGACTCTGCCCTCAGATATATATGTGGTCGGATGTTGCCTGAATGGATGTTAACTAATGCGTAACTGCATAGGCATGGTGGTGGGTATGTCTACATACATGTTTGTAAATGTTACATGTATCTTCATATATATATAATAGAGAATGTAGGAGCCATAGTTATATAGAAACTACTTAGGCATCGGGACCAAACCATTGGACCTGAAGGCTAAGGACCATAGCCTCAGGGGACAACTAGGTCAACTGGCAGAATACAGTTCATAAAAATAATGGTCTACCTCCTAAAGATTAAATTTTTATGTGTTTCCAAAGACTTCTCCAAAAGAGTCAAAAGAGAACCTACAGATTGGGAAAAAATATTGGTAATAACATATCTGACAAGGGACT
>NW_006922603.1:236438-237279 GCF_000298275.1 Orycteropus afer afer
CAGCCAAATAATATACAGGGCAATAAAAGAAACAACATGAAGAATGTGCTCCTCAGAACAATCAACTATATGAGACAAAAAGGGCAACATTTTCCTAAAACTAATGATGAGAAGATAAGGAGGGAAACTAGACAAATGAAAATGGGAAATAGGCAGAATGCTGACACATCAAGGGTATTACAATCAATGTCACAGAACAACTTGTTTATGAACTATTGATTGGAAAAGTAACTTGCTATGTAAACTTTCACCTAAAGCACAATACAATATCAAAAAAAACAAAACAAAATGAAAAACACAATTCTTTCAGCCTTTTTTACAGAACATAAATGCCAACCCTCAAAAAAAACCTAAAAGAATCTTGAAGAAGAAGAATGAAGCAGAAGGGCTCACACTATTGATTTCAAAATATACTATAAAGCCACAGTAATTGAAACTGGTATAATAATAGACATTCAGACCAGTGGAACAGAACTTAGAGTCCAGAAATAAATCCATACATCAATAGTAAACTTATTTTTGACAAGGGTGCTAACTCCATAAGATTGGAAAGGAAGTGTCTATTCAATAAATGTTGCTGGGAAAACTGGATTTCTACGTGCAGAAGAATGAATCACACCATATACAAAAGTGAATTCAAAATGGATCAAGGACCTAAATGTAAAAAGTAAAATCATAAAATTATTAGAAAACATAGAGCCATGGCTATGAGGCCTAGTTTTTAACAAAGGATTATCAGATTTGACAACAAAAGCACAAGCAAGAAAAGACAAAATTGATAAATGAGACCTCATAGAAATTAATACTTTCATTAATCAAAAGACTTTATCAACACAGGTAA
>NW_006922603.1:237564-239149 GCF_000298275.1 Orycteropus afer afer
AAAAATTATCAACAATGTGAAAAGACAACCTAAAGATTGGGAGAAAATTTCTTGGAACCATATATCTGATAACTCAAAACCCCACTGTTGTTAAGTCAGTTTCAACAATAGCAACCTTATGGACAGGGCAGATCTGCCCCATAGGATTTCTAAGGCTGTAATCTATGAGTCGGGGCCGACTCGACGGCACATAACAACAACAACAACAACAATCTTCACAGAAGCAGACTTCCATAACTTTCTCCCATGGAGCTACTGGTGGGTTCAAACCACTGACCTTTCAATTAGCAGCCAAGCACTTAACCATTGCATCATCAGGGCTCCCTATATATCTGATAAGGGTCTAATATAGAAAAGAGATTTTAAAAAAAACTTTGACAACTAAACAACAACAACAAAAAAAAAAAAAACAGGCAAAGGACATCAAAATACTGTGTGATCTCACTTATATGCAATAAGCCAATATATAGAAGCTATATTATACTACTACCGTATTAGTAGTAATTACCAATTTTCAGAAGGAAGGTTGGGCAATCTACATCCATAGTGATACTGCCTCGGAAACCCAAGGAAGCGTCACTATGAGTTAGATCCAACTCGACAGCAATGTGTTTGGTTTGTTTTGGCACCAGGAGTGGGAAGGAAGGGGTGTTGCTTAGGGGGTATTGAGTTTATGTTAGCAATTGGAAAATGATAGTGAGAATGGTTATACAAATTGAAGAATGTAATCAATGTCCCTGAATTGTACATATAGAAATTGTTTAATTGATTTATGCTTTATTATAGGAGCTCTGGTAGCACTGTGGTAAGGCACTCAGCTGCTAACCAAAAGGTTTGTGGATCTAACCCACCAGCTACTCCACAGAAGAAAGATGAGGCAGTCTGCTTCTGTAAAGATTTACAGCCTTGGAAATCCTATGAGTCAGAAAGGACTTGATGGCAGTAGGTTTTGGTTTGAGTTTTTATTATGTATAATTTCACCACAATAAACAAAAGACTCCATACAACTTAACAATAAAAAGACAAATAGCCTAATTAAACAGTTCAAAGTATTTGAACAAACATTTCTCCAAAGAAAATATACAAAAGTCCAATAAGCACATGGAAAGATGCTCAACATCAATAGTCATTAGGGAAATACAAATCAAAATCAAAATGAGATACTACTTCACATCCACTAGGATGACTATAATCATAAAAACATACAATAACAAGTGTTAGAAAAACACATGGAGAAACTGGAACCCTCATACATTGCTACTGGGAATATAATACGATGCAGCCACTTAGAAAATGTCTGGCAGTTCTGGCAGTTTGTCAAAAAGTTAAACATAGAGTTACAATATAACCCAGCATTTCAATTTCTAGGTATATACCCAAGAGCACTGAAAACATATGAACACAAAAACTTCTATGTGAATGTGCATAGCAGCATTATTCATAATAGCCAAAAAATAGAAACAAACCAAATGTCCAACTGATGAACAGATAAAATGCGGTATATCTACACAATATTATTCAGCCATTAAAAGGAATGACATTCTGATACATGCTACAAGATGGACAAACCCTGAAAACGTAGAGA
>NW_006922603.1:239494-257660 GCF_000298275.1 Orycteropus afer afer
CCCACCAGCCACTCCTCAGAAGGAAGGTTGGGCAATCTACTTCCATAGTGATACTGCCTCAGAAATCCAAGGAAGGGTCGCTATGAGTCGGGTCCAACTCGACAGCACATAACAACAACAACAACAACAACAACAACAACTGAAAGAAGCCAGATACAAAAGACCACATATTGTGTGATTCCTTTTATAAAAAAATACCAAGAATAGGTAAATCTATAGAGAAAGAAAGTACAAAAGTAACTGCCAGCACAAACAGCAGAAGATAAACTAGATGAATGGCACCTTCTAAAAATTAAATTTTTAAGTGCTTCAAAAGACTTCTCCGAAAGACTAAAAAGAGAACCTTCAGATTGGAAAAAAAAATATTCGGCAATGACATATCTGACAAGGGACTTATCTCTAAAATTTACAGAAAAGTCCAACACCTCAACAACAAAAAGACAAATAATCCAATTTAAAAAATGGGCAGAAGACATGAATAGACACTTCATCAAAGAGGATATTCAGGTATGTGAACGGCTGTCTGAAAAGTGAAATTTTCTCTGTAAACTTTCACCCAAATCACAATTAAAAAAAAAAAAGAGGATATTCTGGCAGCCAACAAACAAATGAAGAAATGTTCACAATCATTAGCCATTGTTGTTATGTGCCGTCGAGTCAAACCTGACTCATAGTGACCTCCCCTTGGGTTTCCGAGGCAGGATCACTATGGAAGCAGATTGCCCAACCTTCCTTCTAAGGGAGGAGAAGGAACACTGTAAAAATAAATAGATTAATTATTTTTTTTTAAAAAAAGTGATTGGTAGGAGCTGAAGGAAGAAAGGAATAAGAAATGCTTGCTAACAAGGTTTCTTTTGGGGGTGATGAAAATTTTCTGATACATAGTACTAGTTGTACAACATTGTGAATATTCTAAAATATTCTAAAAACAACTGAATTGTACCTTTTAAAATGATAAATTTTAGGATAGGTGGATTATATCTCAATTATTTTTAGGGTCTCCAAGGTTGTAAGTCTTTTATGTATACATATGTCTTTATATGATCATGAAAGTTATAATCTTCATGTTTTTATATATATATATATATACACACATAAACTATAATGACGAAGACACATATTGCAATTTTTAAAAAGTATATTTAACTGAATGAAATTTGTGGGCTATAACTAAATTAATGTTGAAAGAAAATTTATAGCACTGAATGCTTACATTAGAAAAGAAAGTCTCAAATCAATAACCTAAACTTCCACCCCAAGAAACAAAAAAAAGAGAGAGAGAGAGAGAACAAAATCAACCCAAAGCAAGCACAAGGAAAGAAAAATAAGGATAAAAGCAGAAATCAATGAAACTGAAAACAAAAAGACAATATAGAAAACCAATGAAACAAAAAGTAGCTCTGAAAAGATCAATAAAATTGACAAATCTTTAGCAAGACTAAAACAGAATAAGGGAGCTCTGGTAGCATAGTGGCTAAGACACTTGCCTGCTAACCAGACGGCTGGCGGTTCAAACCCACCAGCCACTCCTCGGAAGGAAGGTTGGGCAATCCTACTTCCGTAGTGATACTGCCTCGGAAACTCAAGGAGGGGTCGCTATGAGTCGGGTTTGACTCGACGGCACACAACAACAACAACAACAAAACAGAATAAAAGAGAAGACACAAGTTCCTAGTATTAGAAATGAAACAGAGGATATCACTAAAGACATAAACCAAAAACAAACCAAACTCACTGCCATAGAGTCAGATCCGACTCACAGCGACCCCTCCTTGGGTTTCTGAGGCAGTATCACAACAGAAGTAGATTGCCCCTTCTTGTGACTGGTGGGGTTTGAACCACCAGCCTTCTGGTTAGCAGTCAAATGCCTTAGGCACTACACCACCAGAACTCCTATTAAAGACCTGGAAGATACCAAAAGAATAAAAAGAAAAGACTACAAACAAATTTATACACACAAATTTGACAACTTAGATAAAATGAACCAATTCCATGTAAAGCACAACTCACTCAATATGAAATTATCTGAATATCTTATAAAGATGAAGAAAATTAAATTCAAACTAAAAACTCCCCAAAATATCTCCAGGTCCACATGACTTCACTGGAGAATTCTACCACACATTTCAAGAAAATTTAACACTAATTCCAATTAATAAAACAAAGATCTAAATAAATGATAAGACACACAATGCTCATGGATTATAAGACTCAACATAGTAAAAATGTCAATTCACTCCAACTGAGACAACTGAGGGGACTGTTTCAAAATATACTCATTTTGACTCCACCCCAGACATAACAATTAATATCTAAGAGTGAAGGCCAGGCATGTATTGTTTAGGAGAAAAAAATATCCAACCCTACCTCAAGTCATTCTGATTTACAGCCAGCCTCCCCTTTCCCTAGAGTCATGGGACTGAAAGTCCTGTACTCTATTTGTCCACCAACTTGACATCAGCCCAGTGCAAAGAAGCCCATCAGTCTCCACCTAGACTTTCCCAACTGCAGCTTCCCCTAGTGCTCATGCTGCCCACTAACTACCATATGAAATTTCTTGAAGCCCAGTTCTGAGCCTTCAGCAGGTAAGAGAGGGATATCCCACTTGCTCAGATTAATGCATTGTGGGGAGGGGTTGGCTCTGTTGCCACAAGCACTTTCCTTTTCCCACCTTCCCAAAACCCTCCCAGAGGAATCCAGTGAAGACCTGTAGGAATGAAAAGTGTCTGTCCTTGCTTCACGGAACACTTGTAGCACTTATCCACCTGGTCCCCAAAGAACATCTCATTCTGATTAGAGGAACTGCTCCAGCACTCAAAGAGAGTCAGGTTGGCATTGGTTGGGCGGATCAGGTAGAAAATCTTTTCACCCTAGGGGGAAAAAAAAGGTTAAAGTACCAAAACTACCAAAGGTTTCCAGAAAAATCCTCCAGAGGGGCTCCAAGGGGCTATTCTCTCTCCTACATTCCAAGACCATAGTAGTACAGAATTCTTTCCTAAACCGAGACAAGAATAATTTTTACATACATCAGGAAAATTTAAAAAGATCCTATTGTACTTTACATAATAATTCAGCTCATAGGATTGGCAAAAACAATTTAAAAAGGGTATTTCAAACAAAACTGTTCAAGTTAGAACAAAGGTACACCAAGGGCTCCTATTTTAGATGCCATGGCAAAAGAAAAATGGCCTCTACAGATGAGTAGATCAATACTACTAGCCTGAGGAGAATTTAAGACCACATTATTGATGAGAAGGAAATTGAATTTGCCTTTAGATGCCATTTACAGAGTATTTCCTCTCATACGTGCAATCAAAACTGATACAGTTTAAAAGTTCAGTAATTGCCCAAAGACTTATGAAAGATTTTATGTTAGGTGATTATCTGTTGAAAGAACATTTTATTTACTAATTGTGCTTTGCCTGGATAATCATCAGAGATAATTTGGCAAAATAAAACAAAAACCCATTAGTACAAAGATATCCCTAACCCACAGCTTCATTTGTTTAACCAGTATTTCACAATAAGAATTTTCAATGTAGAAAGCTACAACATTGGTGACTGCCTACCAATACCAACTCACTCAGGAAAGGATCAAATCTGGAGATCCTGGATAGAGTGGGAGAAAAATGCGGAACAAATTCCAAAAACTCAATAATGACCAGAATTACTGGTCGGATGGAGTCTGGTGAGACCCCCAATACTATGGACCTGCAATACATTCTGCACCTGGAATAAAACTCACTCCCAAGGGCTGGCTCTTCCCAATAGTTAACAAGATGTACATGCAGACCACTCAACCCAAGATGACGCACCCACATACTCTGTGGAAATGCATCCCTTGCAGCAATCGACCACAGGGCATCAGAGGGGCAACATTCACACAGAGGAAATGCATGACAAACAGAAGTACATAATTATGAGGGGCACAAAGGGAGGGTTACTGGACAGGGAGGGGAGGGGACTGGGTTAGGGTTGGGCATGGTAAATGGGGAGTGAAAGTAAATATACATGTAACATTGAATGTAAAACAAACTCTTAAAATAAAAAATAAAAATAAAATAAATAATGCATTGACCCATGTCACTTTAGTTTTGTGTTATTTTACTGTACATAAATTATATCTCAATAAAATGTATTTTAAAAAAAGAAATAGCTGATGTACAGTTCAAGAAATCTGTGTCAGGCCTGCAGGTGATAGTATCATATAGATGTTAATTTCCTGATTTTGATAACTATGGTGGTTATACAAAAGAATGTCCTTGCTTTTAGGAACAACACATTGAATTATAAAGAGATAAAGAGACATCATATCTGTAGCTACTCTCAAATGTTTCAGAAAAAAATATACATATTACCACTTTGTTATGTTTACCTTATAGAGAGAGAATATAATAAAACATTTAAGGAATCTGTGTGAACACACAGGAATTCTATTATTTTGCAACTTTTCCATAACAATAAAATTATTTTAAAAATTTTTAAATTTAAATCTAACATTTACGTAATAGCACTTTCATTTATACATTCTAATTTCTTCCTGACAAAACAGGAACTAGTTCAGTATTTGTAATCATTTGAATAAGACCTATATTCAAATTTTCTGCTCTTTTCTTAGAGTTTCTGATAAAACTAAATTGTATGAACAATGATGAAAACAATTATTTAAAAAATTTTTTTCTAGACCTCAAAACTCCTTTATAGTCACTGACCATCAATGTTAATTACAAAATTGTAACCACCACTAAAGAAGAAAATTATGTATAGACAGCCTGACATTAAAAAGAAAAAAAAACTCATAAATACTTTATCAATCGTGGTGGTAGTTAAGACTATGTACAACTGTTAAAACTCATCAAATTGTATGCTTAAAATGGATAAATTTTATGGTATATAAATTATGCCTCAATGAAGCTGGGGTGAGGGAAAGTTACCCATAATGTTATCAAGAATTTCCAAAGTAAATATGGACATCTGCATACTTGGTGGTAGTATAAATTGGTTCACTGAAAAAGATAACAGTGGAGAAAACCTTAGGCACCTGCTGGTATTCAAAAATATTTCTGATTAAACATCAAAACTCTACAGCAGAAACAGGCCATCTTTGTAGCCACCAAATGCCCAATCCAGATAGAGTAGTCATGTGGAAATGCCAACCAAATAGAATCTGGGAGGTGTATAGGGCTTAGCAGCCTGTTTTGTGCTGCCACCCAACAGAAACACGGAGGCCCAAGGCCTGGCTCCCTCCAGAGGGCATAACCATTCCTACCTTGAGCACATGATACCAGACTGAGGTGCCGCCAAAGTCAATGTGAAAGTCTGTATAGCTATCCCTCACACTCATGAGGCAGTACTTCTGCACGCTGGGCCTCTCAAATACACACTCCTCCGGCCACAAGTTCTCCACCCATGAGAGCTTCCGAACAATCTTGGGTGTCTCCACAAGGTTAGAAAGCCTAGCAAGGAAGGGGTGGAGAGCAGATGTCAGGCTGAGAGAAGACTGACAAAAGTCCATTAGCTTCCAATACTTTTGAATATTGGGAATTTCTCCAATTAAAGACTGAAGCTTGAATGAAATGTCCATATCTTAGTTAGGGTTAGATAAGACAGAGAACACTTCTCTCCACAGAATTCCTAAGGGCACACAGTACACAGCCTTCCCCAGTCGAAGGTGATCATTTCCTCTATTAAATGTTCATACTTCCCTTCCTTCTCACCAAGGCCCACTTGGCACTTGCTTTATAACAGATTTTGCACTGTCCCCATATCATAGTGTCTTCTTTATGAGGAACCATTAGAGAAACCTCTCAGGCATCAGTTCTAAGTAAAGAAGTGTTTCTCCCAAGCATTTGGTTGTTTTTGTCCTATGTAAAACCACAAACCTTGTAAAAGATCATGCTCCACTCTTTGTTCTGATCTTGGGGAGACTCAGTAAAAACTCTACAGCCTATCTCTACCAACTATCCAGACTATTCATTTTGTGTGTAGACTTCCTAACAGATACATCCTATTTTCCCATCTTTATCCTCCTTTTGTTCTAATTTTCCCTTCTTTTCCACTCTATCCTGTATAGTATTCATCTCTGTAAACTACTTCAAATAGTATTTCAGAATGAAGTGACATATAAATAAACAAATGTAATTTTTTTAAAAAAATATCTCAAGTTATTTAACTTTGTATGATAAAGGTTCTGACACTGCACCATGTAAAGGTTTTGCTATTGCACTGTAGTTATGTTACCAAGGTAAGATTTTACCACTGGGGGAAACTGACTGAAGAGTACACTTTTATTCTTTTAAATTTCCTGCAAATCTATAATTATTTCAAAATAAAGAGTTTTTAAAAACCCAGTAAATAATCAGACAGTAAATTTCCTAATATGTTACAGTTTCTTGGTATTTCCTACAGTTCTGAGCAGAAAAGACTACAAATCTATTGAGTGAATGACTCCAGATAAAATAATTTAACTCATTCATTAAAAGATTATGTGTTTTTTCATTCCTTCTTTCTTTTTAATACAAGAAATCTTATTCTTAGAAAAAGTAGTGGGGTAATTTTAGTAAATCTATTTCCAGAGACAGAGGATTTATCCTGGCAATTAAATACTGACTATGCCACACTCTAAGTACCAGAAAAAGATTATAAGAAAAAAAAGGTTTTGTACTAGGACTTGAAAGAGACAAAAAATAATTAATGTAGCTACTGAGTAATATATTCAGTGCTAGAAACTGTGGAGAAGTATGACTCAGTTGTTATAATATGAGCAGTTATACTTATTATTTCTGCTAAATTCAAGTAATTTATTTTTTAATAAGGCCAGCTTAGCAAAAAAAGAAATTATTTTTCATGATTAGAAAGCTTAAACCAGCTCTCTATCCCAAAGAAAGAAATCACCACAAGGAAGGGAAAGGAACACTAATATATACTCAGTTCAAGCTCAAAGAGTCCTTGGGTAGCACAAATGGTTAAGTGCTTGACTGCTAGCCAAAAAGTTGATGGTTCAAACCCACCCACAGGCACCTTGGAAGAAAGTCCTGGTGATAGATTTCCAAAAGGTTACAGCCTTGAAAATCCTATGGAGTAGTTCTACTCTGCACACATGGAGTCACCATGAGGTAGAATCAAATCGATGGCAACTAACACAACCACCGTAAGTTCCAGGCACTTTGTTAAACTTTTTAGTTACCCCTGCCCCTCCTACCTGGTATCAGAGAATTCCAAACTAATGACATTGAGGATTTTCTCCCTCTTCCCGCTGTAATAATATTTCACAAAATCACCGAGCTTCATCTTGCAGTCGGCCTGGCGGGTCACATCAATCACATCAATCTCTTTGTCAGAACCTGGGGTAAAAAGATGGGTTCTGCACCAAGTGGTTTCAGGGACTAGGCAGATTCTCTTATTCTCTCACCAGTCCCTACAATGGCCTTAAAACTCCTTTCCTCAGACACTGTGTGTATATGGGTACATATCTTGGGAGCAGAGGGAGGATAAAAATCCATCCACACATTCATTAGACCTACGTGCTGGGCCCAGGCCTGCCAGGGCTATGGAACTGGTTGACACACAGCCCAACCCATAGTACAGTCTACCTGGTTGGTCCCTGCTTGGGCCCTACTTCCTAACTTCTTCTCATCCTTTCCCCAAAATAATCATGCCCAAAAGACAAATGACATGTGAGGGCAAGAGTGAAAGATTTTATCATCTCAACAAAAGACAACGAGACCATCATAATCCCTAGTACTTCCCAGGTAAACAATAGGGTTCAACATGGGGTTTTGTGGTATACTAGGGGACGTGGAAGAGGAAACCAGAATTTTGGTTCTAGCTTTGCCAAAAAATTACTTTAGGCAAGGCATTTCATCTCAGATTCCCAAGATGGCTAGAAAGGAAATGCAACAGGTAGATTGGAGGGGAAGGGAAACAGGTCTTGATAGAAATGAACAATGTCACAGTTAAGCTACCCGGAAGTAGCGAGTGGTTAGACCTGTGCACTCGGGACTATGGTCCCAGGGGAAAACAAGCTCAATTGGCAAAACATACTACACAAAAACACTGTTCCACATCCAACTTTGATGAGTAGCGACTGGGATCTTAAAAGTTTGCAAATGGCTATCTAGATACAACGATGGGTCTCTCCTCGTCCAGAGCAAAGAATGAAGAAAACCAAAGATGCATGGAAACAATTAGTCCAAGGGACTGGTACACCATGCAATCATCAGCCTATATAACCATGAGACCAGAAGAACTAGATGGTACCTGCTACCACTGTCAACTACTCAGAGGGGAATCTGTGTAGGAGATCCTGGAGAGAGTGGGAGAACAATGTGGAACAAAACGTAAAATTATTTTAAAAAAAAAAAAAAAAGACTAGATTTGGTTTCATCAATAGAGCCTGATGTGACTCCTGAGACTATGGCCCCTAGCTGCCCTTCAGGTCTGAAATTGAACTCACTTCTATGGCTTTCAGCCAAACAGACAGGCATATGGGCTGAATATCTACATCAGGTAGATACACTCCTTGGAAAGATCAATCATAGGAGAACAGAAGAGCGGTGTATGTAAAGGGAGACACCATGGGGGGCAGGAGTACATGGGAGGGAAGGACACAGTGAAGAGGTAACTATGGGGAGGAAGTGGGAAGAGAGCTGTTATTTTGTGGGAAACTGCAGTCAATGTCATGAGACACAATGTGTATGAACTGCTGTATGGAAAATGAATTTGTTCTGTAAACTTTCACCCAAATCACAATAAAAATAATAAAAAAAAGAGGGCCTGTGGCTTGGAAACATTATGCTGAGTGAAATAAGTCAGTCACAAGAGGACAAATACTGGATGGTCTCCCTTCTATAAAATAAGCAAATACATAGAAAATAAAAATTAGTGTTTACCAGAGGTGTGAGGGAGGGCGACAGGGGGATAGTTTTGCTTAGAGGATAGTGAGTTTATGTTAATAGTGGTAGAGTAATTTGGAAAAGGATAGTGAGTGAGATTGGTTGTATAAGTTGAAGAATGTAATCTATGTCACTGAATTACACACGTAGAAACTGCTGAATCAGTCAATCTTTTACTGAATGTAAGGTGCTCTAGTGGTATAGTAGTTAAAGCATATGGCTTCTAACCAAAAGATCAGTGGTCCAAATCCATCAGCTGCTTTGTGGAAGAAAGATAGAACAGTCTGCTTCCACAAAGATTTACAGCCTTGGAAATCCAATGAGGGTTGTTATGAGTTGGAACTGACTCAATGTCAGTGGGTTTTACTATATATATTTTCACAATAAAATAAAATTTTTTAAAAAAATGTATATTAAAAAAAAGAGGGCTTGTGGTATCTTACCAACATAGTGTTCCACATCCCTCACAGTGAATGACGGTGAGGGCAGCGTCATCCCCAGCCCATCCTTCTTCAAGACCAGGATGGGTACACTGAAGCTATTTTCTTCCAGGAATTCCACAGTAAGCTGACTTCCAGTGGGCTTCAGAATAACTTCATCTGAGCTGTGGACCACATAAGAGAAACAATGAGCCCCCAGAGGCCCTGCCCACTGAAGGCTTCACTGGATGTTACCATTTACACAAGAGGTGAGAGGGGTGGGAAATGGGAACTTTCTGAGGGGACACAATATAGGCTGGCAGCTAATGGCATGAACTTTATGTGCCAGGGAAAATGACTTGTACAAGGCAAGAGGCTAGGTCATGGGCAGAGGTGGGGAACTAAACCCAGGATATCAATAAGATATCTCTGGATAACCAGGGAAGAAAACAATCAACAGCCTACCCAGAAGGAAAAGACATATCTGAGAAGTTCAGCCAATTTGTTCTAACCCAGAGCAGCAATCACCAAGTTTTTAAAAATTGTCAAATAAAAAGATTGATTAAAAAAGCAAAAATAATTTTTATAACAATTTCTTCAACACATGCTATTAACTAAAAAAATGGGAATTTAAAAATAGTAATAAATTTAACTACGTAAAAATTAAATTTTCTACAAGGAAAAGTATGATGAAGTTTAATGACACAAACCAGGAAAAAGATATTTACAACATGTATGCCAAAGAACTACTTTCTTTAATATATAAAGATTTGTTAATAATCAGTATGAAATAGAGTCGGTAACCCAATAAAAAGATTGTCAAATAACATAGGCAGTTAACAGAGAAAAAATTTAAAATGGCTTATAAGCATACAAAAATATACTCACCTTCATAATTAAAGAAATACAAATAGAAACACATTTTTAATCTTATAAAAAAGATTAAAAAAAAGAAAAAAGTCATAATAAACATTGTTAGCCAGAATATAAGGAAATAGCTACCCTCACACACTATTTGTGGGGATATAAAATGATATAGCCACTTTGGAGACAATTTGAAAATATCTATAAACATTTAAAAGTACATATATACTCTATGACTTAGCAATTTACTTTTAGTCATTAAACTTCTAATAGCAAAATACTGGAATGAAATGTTTATCAACAGAGGACTGGTTAAATAAATTACTATATATCCATAAAATGGGATACTGAACAGCCATGAAAAGAATGAAGAACATCTATATGTACTGACGTACTGTTATGGATTGATTTCCAATATATATAAGGAGAAAAAAAAAAAAAAAGAAAGGTGAAGAACAATATAGAAAGTTTCCATTTGTATGAAAAAAAGGGGGGGGACACACACACATACACACACACACACATGCAGTAATTACTATTGAAAGAATGCACAAGAACTATGCTCCTTTAAAAAATCATCCATATGAGACCAAATGGTCAACAATTAGTTTAAAACAAAGATGAGAATGCAAGGAGGCAGGGAAACTACATTAATGGAAATTAACAACCACAATGGAAGTAATGGGAATGTTCATGCATTGTGAACAATGTAACCAGTATCACTGAATAATTTGTGCAGAAATTGTTGAATAGGATCCTAAAAACGAGGTGTAAAACTTCACTGGAAACACAATAAAGTATTATTTAAAAGGGGGAAAGAAAGGAATACAAAAGAAATTGGTTGATTCTGGGGAAGGGACATGAGGGGTATGGGGTAGAAAGGAGACTTACTTCTGATTCACTTCTTTTAAATAGATTATGTGTGTGTGTGTGTGTGTATAAAATGTTAAGTTAGAGAAACACTTATAATTCCTAACAACACTTCAATTACAAAACAGCTGAAAATGGTTCAAAAATTAAAAAACAAGAGTGTTTTATTCATTTATTTTTTAACTCACTATTTCTGCTAAATTCAAGTAATTTATTTTTAATAAGGTCAGCTTAATAAAAATTATTTTTCATGACTGTTAAAGAAATATATGTCCACTCAAATATTTTTTATATTTTAAAAGATTCTTCTTCTCTACAATGAAAGAATTTAACTTTCTTATCTCTTAAGACTTTCTAGTTCTAATATTTTTTGAGTGCACGAAAATATCTTCTGCTGAATTAGGGGACTACTGCATCCCAACCTACCAAAAGTTTCTGCAAGTAGACCTTAATATATTCTGTATAACAAATCTAACTCTAGCAACTGTTTTCTTAGAAACTGACCAAAATAGAAGATCCCTCCCCAGAGGGAACTCACAGAACCCTGAAGATGTTCCCAAATAGAGAAGGCACATAATGGAACATCCAGTGGGAAATCTGGGAAGAGATGGGTCTCAGCCTCCCAGAGCCCTGGAGGTTACCAGCCATTGGGGAGGGGTCCTCACCTGTCAAAGGTCCTACTCCGAAGCTCCCGAATGAATGTAGGGCTTCCAGTCTTCACTGGCTTTCCCTTGTGAGTATCGTGCCCTTTTGAAGATCCACGGCGTTTTTTCACTAAGCCGGGAAAAGACATGAGATCAAGAATCAGAATGGACATTAGATCACGAATCAGAATGGCCATGAGCTATGGATCCAAGAGCAAAGATCCCAGCAGATTCTGCTTCTCTTGCAATCTAACAACCCCTTTGAGTATTTGGAGTCAACAAGGCCATCAAAGATTCAAGAAAGTTATTGGCGAGGATAGATGCTTTATCTGTGGAATCCCTAGGACAGGAGGGAGGTGAAGCCTCTAAGTGGACCAGCTGCTGGACTACAGAGACTTCACAGGCTTCTACTATTTCCTAAGGGAGACAAATCTGAAGTACTCAGGCAAAGGTAATCACACTGTGAAGTTTCCTTTGCTTTGCCTCTTTCTGAAATCCCTTCTCTTAGAAACCTCAAGATCTACTTACTAACAGAGGGCCCATGAAGAACCTCGCAGTTTGGGCAGTGGTAGAGGTCAATGTCAGCAGCCTTCTCCTCTTCAACACCAACACAACTGGAAAAGAAAAAATTCGGCCACAGTTTGTGGAAATTTTATTTTGCATAAGGTCTAGAATTGTGCTGTCCATTACAGTAGCTATTAGGCATATATGGGTATTTATATTTCAATTAATTAAAATTAAATTAAATTAAGAATTCAGTCCCTCCACTCTAACCATATTTCAAGAGCTCAGTAGCCACTTGAACATTTTCATCAATGCAGAAAGTTCTACTGGACCACACCAGTCTAAAATGATTATGACAAAGCTAAAAATGCACACACAGTAAATTCATGAAGACTCAGAATGGTCAAAGCTAGAAGAGACTCTAGAGCAATGTTAACAGAAATCTAATGTGATTCAAAGATATAATTCTAAACTTTCTAATACCCATATTAAAAAAGTAAAAAGAAATAGGTGAAATTAATTTTAATATTTTATTTAACTCAGTATATCAAAAATATTATCATTTTAACATGTAATCAAAATTTTACAATTTAATGAGACATTGTATTAAATGAAGAGGACTGAAAAAGAACATTTTATAGTCAACAGTGGTTCTCTTGGAGTGAATGAATACAAACATCTTTTTTTCTCTTCCTTATCTGCATTAAGGAGCTCTGGTAGCACAGTGACCAAGGCATCTGACAAATAACCAGAAGGTTTGTGGTTCAAACCCACTAGCCACTCCACAGAAGCAAGACTGGGCAATCTTCTTCTGTAAAGATTCACCACCTCGGAAACCCAACAGGGGTCACTACCACTATAAGTCGGAATCAACCCAATGGCAGTGGGTTTGATTTTTGGTTTTATCTGCATTTTCTAATTTTCTACAATGAACATGTGTCACTTATTTAATATTTTAAAGTCTAAAAAGGATTTATTTAATTTTGAAAATCTGAATTTGCATGTACATGAAGTAGTAATCGCACAAAATTAAACCCTTCCTCAACAGGGAAGTCATTACCAGGCCTCTAAATACCTACTGGTTAAGACTAATCTTCTAAAATATTTGACCTGGTACATGTAGCAAAAGAAAAAATAGTTGCAATCGAGTCAATCCCAACTCATGGCAACTCCATGTGTATCAGAGTAGAACTGTGCTCCACAGATTTTAAATGGCTAAGTCTTTGGAAGTAAATTGCCAGGCCTTTCTTCTAAGGCATCTCTGGGTGGATAGGACCACCAACCTCACCTCCAGACTTTCAGTTAGCAGCTGAGCTCATGAACTGTTTGCACCATCCATATCAGAACATAAAACAGGGTAGAGCTCAAAATGTTTCAGCCAAAACCATTCTCATAAACTGACTTCCTGGAATAAGGACAATACCACCTTCCTGACTATTAATCCTATGCTTATAAACCTGTTGGATATCAGTAAGTTGGGGATAGCATCACCAACATTGGAGACATTTTTAAGGAAAGATTCAATCAGATAATGTATGTAAAGCACCTAGCACAGTGAGCACAGAGCCTGGTATGCAATAAGTAATCAATAAGTGATGTTGTTGTTGTTATGTGCCTCGAGTCGGACTCAACTCATGGCGACCCCTCCTTGGGTTTCCGAGGCGGCATCACTACGGAAGTAGATTGCCCAACCTTCCTTCAGAGGAGTGGCTGGTGGGTTTGAACCACCAGCCTTCTGGTTAGCAGTCAAGTGCCTTAGGCACTACGCCACCAGAGCTCCTTCAATAAGTGATAGCTAATATTATTCTCGGGAGCTCTGGTAGCATAGTGCCTAAGGCACTTGACCGCTAACCAGAAGGCTGGCGGTTCAAACCCACCAGCCACTCCTCGGAAGGAAGGTTGGACAATCTACTTCCGTACTGATGCCGCCTCGGAAACCCAAGGAGGGATCGCTATGAGTCCGGTCCGACTCGACGGCACATAATAACAACAACAACATTATTCTTTTGCCCAGTCCAGACCTGAACCTTCTCCACAAACTTTCTTTAAATACATTCCCTATACCTTGTAGCATTAACTCATTTTCATGGACTACATGCTTTCTATTTCATCTCTTTTATCCTTGGACATTGTTCAAGGAACAATCCCCTTCAGGCATCTATCTTTCTTGAATTTTCATGCCCATTTGGCTAAGTGCTTTCTCTACTCCCAGCACCCACTGTTCTCCTCCTTCCCCAACTTTTCTCTTGTACCTTTAATAACCCCATTCCCTGGTAAACAAAATTCTCTACATTCACATTCCCTTCAATTAACCCATCATTTCAATTAACTCATCCTTTGCTTTCTGACTTAACTGAACCCAGCTTTTCTTATGAGAAAACCATTTCCTCTATACCAATGCTACTCAAAGTGAGAGTTAAGTATCTAGAAACTTTACAGCAATTTGACAGAGTAATATTATTCTGTTGACTCTATTAATAAAAAATCAGGACTTATATTTTTTCTCCGTATCATTTTTTTTGTTAACTCATTTTTTAATTTTATAAAAGAATTGGTTCATTATGGATTGAAAAATAAAATCCTGGTCCTTTGCCACAGAAAGCTGGAGAGGCATGCTAGAGCCTTTTCAGGTACAGGCTGCACATTCTCCCATGGTCTCATAACTCAGGGCTAGGCTGTGAATAGACATCGCTCTAACTCTCCAGTGAGTTTTCTAGATCATCTCTCCTCTACCCTTAAGTAAAGTCCCTTCGTCCTCTGAATTTCATACCATCCAGCCATACCACTTTTTACTCTTCTTCATCACTACTCACCTCCCTAACATATCCTCTTCACTCACTGATAAATCTGCTCACAGATTCTGCTCCATCCTGTGTCCTGCCAATGAATATTCCACATGGCATCAGTATCAATGTGGAGGTCCAACATCCTGGACTCTTAGTTCTTTGACCTTTTCATCTTCTGAAACTTGTTACCTCTACTCCCATTTCAGCCACTAAATTCTCATGGCCATAACCCAGACCTGCAATCCCTTCATCTCTGGAATACATTTCATACATCACACTCTCTGACCGTAACAATGTATCCATCCAGCAATCACTCACTACACCCATTTTTTGCTCTCCCAATCCCTTGATTGTCCTACTTTTCCTCCATCCATCCACTCTAGACTTTCCCCTCCTCCTCTGTCTAGCTTAGATTTCAGAATTCCTTACTTCAACCATTCTCTTACAGGTATTTTCAACTCACTTGCCCCATTGCCTTTCCATCACCCACATGTGCAAATACCAGTCTTGGATCAATCCAACTACAAAAAACTGAATCATTGAACATGGCTGGAGAAAAATCACCCAACTGGGTTGGTACCAGAATAAATTCATACTGTCCAAAATACCTGGGTTATGCTGCCTGGCAATCCTGTATTTCCCTACTCAGTTCTCTCTCCCATTCTCTATAGTGCCTATTTCAAATCTCTGACCCCACTAACTTCCTGTTCTCTCTCAGCAAATGACCTTGCCTCCTACTTCTTAGAGGAAATTAAATAATCAGATGTGAACCACCTCAACTTTCCACCATCAAATCTACTTCCTTCTGCACCCATCTTTTTCTCCTGTTTACAGCAAAACTGCTATCCTTCCTTCTTTCCAAAGCCAGCTTTTCCACCTGGGTCACATCTCTCCTACCTTCTCAATTATCCCTTCTTTCTCCAGTATCTTCAACCTCTCCCTCTTTCCCTTCTCCTTCCATTAGCATTTAAACAAGCTCATCCATCTTCACAAATTAAAAAGACAAGACTTGCTTCTCCCTCCTTCCTGCCTGTCTCTCTGTCCCCTTCACAGTCTTTTTTTTCTTTTTTTAAACTATGAAGCTTCATAACAGCTTTTATTCTAATACGGAACACTTGTCCATGGTGCAAAATTCAAATGGTACAGATGTGTATAAAGTGAAAAATCTCCCTCCCGACCCCAGCCACCCAGTAGCATCCAGAGATATTTTATCATAACCAAATCTATAAAAATTTTTTTTTAGAATTGCTGTGTATACTCTCACCTTTCTGCTGTTCCTTGTTGATACACACAATAAATACTTCTTTCTTTTATCTCACTTGACCTCTTAGCACCATTTTCACACTGCTGACCCTGTTCTCTCTACCTCTGATTTCCATAACACCCCATCTTCCCAGTGTACTTTCATTCAGCAAACATTTAATGAGCATCTGCCAGACCCTGGCCTAGGTGCTGGGGAGACAGACACAGAACAAAGCATACTAAAACCCTTGCCCTCATAGATCTGGCTGGCATTCTAGTGGGAGATGCAAACAAGAAACAAGAAAAATCACTGAAACATATTTTAGTGAGAAGAGCTAAGTAGAAAAAATAAAGCAGGAAGGAGAATACCTACACACACATGCAGTGGAAGGGGGATGGGAGTTGTGGTGAAATTTTAGGGAAGGGAAAAGTCAGGGAAGGGTTCACTGATAACATGATTAAAGACCTGAAAAGAGTAAGGAAAGGAGCAATATTGTTACAAGGAAAAAGTATCACAACCAGAACAGTAAGTACAAAAGCCCAGTGGCAGGAGCATGCCTAGAATATTAAAGCAACAGAGAAGAGGATACTGTTTCTGGAAAGAAAGAGCAAAAATTCCAAAACCAAACCAGTTTCCATGCAGTTGATTCTAACTCATAGTACCCCTACAGGACTGCCCGCCCTATAGGGTTTCCAAGGCTGAAATCTTTACAAAAACAGACTGCCCTTTCTCTTGTGGAGCAGCTGGTGGGTTCGACCCAGAACTGAGCACTTAACCACTGTATCACCAGGACTCCTTAGATAGAGTAAGGAGAACAGTAATAGGTAAGAAAAGCAATGGGCTCATGTCATGTACTAGGGTCTTGTAAGCCACTGTTAAGAACTTGTCTTGAGTAAAGAGATAGGGAGCTATGGGAAGAGTATAAGCAGGAAAATGATGTGATCTTAATTACTTCTCAGGAGCTCTGGTGGTGCAGTGTCTAAGGCATTTGACTGCTAACCAGAAAGCTGGCGGTTCAAATCCACCAGCCACTCCTCGGAAGGAAGGTTGGGCAATCTACTTCCGTAGTGACACCACCTCAGAAACCCAAGGAGGGGTCGCTATGAGTTGGATCTGACTCCAGGGCAGTGAGTTTGGTATGGTTTAATTATTTCTCTGCCTGCTCCTCCTGCTTCCTAATGAACTCTTTTTCTCCTGCCCTTAAATGTTACAGTTACTTAGGCCCTCCTGCCTGGGCACTCCTCTCTTCACTTTCTTTCATGCTTTCACTCACTCCCTGGGCTCCATGTACCTTCTATGCATCGAAATAAAAAACAGACTTCTCTGCTGAGTTTCAGATCCCTCCTTCCAAATGCCTCCTGGGTATTTCTAGGATAGGGCCCACTCAGAAACGTCAAATGCCACATATTCAAACTTAACTTTACCCCTGCCTGCTCCCTAAACCTGTTCCTTCTCTTAGGCTCCCAATTTCAACAAATGGTACTATTATCTAACTAGGTATTCAAGCCAGAATCCTGGTAGCTATCTTTGACTCATCCCTCACCCTTTCCCTCCACTATACCCTGAGAAGGCACTTTAGTATCAAATTAAGTACTCAGATTTTGGGGCCTGGATTTACATCCTGGCTAAACCACTTACAAGCTGTGAGATCTTGAGCAAGTTATCTAACCTCTCTGTGCCTCAGTTTCCTCATCTCTAAGATGGAGATACAAACTGTACCTACTTCAAGAAGTAAAGGAATTAGACATGTCACCAAAGGGGACATTCAAATGACCACCAAAAATGAAAAGATGTTCAATGTCATTAATCATGATGAAAGATGTAAATAAAAAACCACAATGAGACACCATCTGCAGTGTAGTAAATTACTTTGTGTGGCTTTTCTACCCATAAGTCTTTGTAAACTCCAAGGTGGGATTTGCTATGAGCAACTGAGGAGCTC
>NW_006922603.1:258355-260381 GCF_000298275.1 Orycteropus afer afer
TATGTGCCGTCGAGTCGGCCCCAACTCATAGAGACCCCTCCTTGGGTTTCCGAGGCAGTATCACTACGGAAGTAGGATTGCCCAACCTTCCTTCCTAGGAGTGGCTGGTGGGTCTGAACCGCCAACCGTCTGGTTAGCAGGCAAGTGTCTTAGCCACTATGCTACCAGAGCTCCCACTCATAGGTATATACCCAAAAGAATTAAAAACAGAGACTCAAACACCCATGTACACTGCAACACTCTTCATAGCAGCCAAAAGGTGGAAACAACTTAAATGTCATCAACAAATGAATGAACAAAAAAAATGTGGTACATAACTATAATGGAGTACTACTCAGCCAATAAGAGAAATGACAGAGCTTGAAGACATTAGGCTGAGTGAAATAAGTCAATAAAAAAAGACAAATATTATATAAGGTCACTTATAGAAAAAGACAAGAAAAGACAAATGTATAGACAACAAAGTTTATTAGTGCTTACCAGGGGTAGGAGAGAGAGGGAAAGGGAAGTTATTGTTTTTAGAGTACTGAGTTTCAGTGACAGAAAAATCACAATGATTCAAGGTAGGGTTGTACAAACAATAATTATAAGTGCTCTCAATAAGTTGTACACCTGTAAAAAGTTGAATTGGCAAAAGTGTGAAAGTTCTTTTTTGTCATTGTTGTAACTGTATCTTAAGGTTTAAAGGGCAGTAGTTTCAGGGATTCATACAGCCTTTTTGATCAGGATTCTTCTATAGAATCTTTGATCAAAATGTTCAGTAATGCTGGCTATCATCCAGTTCTTCTGGTCTCAGGGCAAAGGAGGCAGTTGTTCCAGGAGGCAATTAGCCACATAGTCCAAAAAGAAAAAAGAAAAAAAAAAGTATCTGCTGAGGTTGCAATGTACAGCCAAACAACTCATGTAATTTCATTCCTTAGTTTGGAGGTTTAGGGTCATGGTTTCATGGGACATCCCAGTTAACTGGCCTAATACCACATTTAATGCTTCTATTCTACCTTCTCCTTCTAGTTCATTGCATAATGCCTGGGGTCTCATAAGCTTGCAAGCAGCCATCCAGGACACAACAATTGGTCTCTATTTACCTAGAGCAACAGGGGAAGGAGAGTCAGGAATAGGAGGAGGAAATGGAATACGTGGCTCATTGCCTCCCCGAACAACTGCCTCCTTTGCCCTGAGACCAGAAGAACTAGATGATAGCCAGCTACCATTACCAAACATTTTGATCAAAGATTCTAGAGAAGAATCCTGATCAAAAAGGCTATATGAATCACTGAAACTACTGCCCTTTAATCCTTAACCCACAAATATTCCCTGAAGTTTAACTTAACTAGTAAAAAATGTCTGCCTTGAGCATTATCCTCTCTTAAGAACTATCTATATGGAATCAAATTGATAACAGCAAGTTAAAAGTTTAGATAGGAATCTTAGGGGGCAGTGAGTTTCTGCTAATGGGGAGGAGGAACAACTCAGAAAAGGAGGGTGAGAATGGTTGTACAGCTTGAAGAATGCAATCAATGTCAATGAATTGTACATGTAGAAACGGTTAAATTGGTATATGCATTGCTGTGTATATTCCCAACAACAAAAGAAATTATTAAAAACACGGGAAGAAAAGTAGATGAATAATATATATAAAGAGCTTAGAACAGTGCCTGGCAAATGATAAATGATTTTTGTTTTTTCTATTATTGTCTGAATTATCACTAAATCCTATCAAATATCATATCCTAATTAGCTATCAATTCGGTCCTTCTTTCATCCTCACTGGCCCTATCGTAATCCAGGCCACCATTATCTCTAACTGTGATTATTTTCTTGCCTTTCTAATTAGGCTCTGGCCTCTTGCTCTGTCCCCTCCCAACCAGTCCTCTAGACTACAGACGGAATAATCTTTAAAAAATGTAAATTCAGAAGGAGTTCCGGCAAGATGGCAGACTAGGCAGAAGGACTGCACAGACCCTCTTCAACAAAGAAAAGGGAAACCAATTAACACAGACACAGAAGATAATCTTGGACCCCTGAG
>NW_006922603.1:263786-266649 GCF_000298275.1 Orycteropus afer afer
TATATGTGAACTGCTGTATGAAAAGTGAATTTACTCTGTAAATCTTCACCCAAATCCTAAAAAAAAAAGTCCATGCCTAAGAAACCAGCCAGGCCCTAAAAAGTCACTGGAATTCTCAGTGTCAAGCTCTTTCTGATCTCTGGGCTTCAACACACACACACAGCTCCCTCTGTTATTCCTGCTCTTCCTCTTCCCTGCTGTAGTGAGTGGCACCAAGCTGGTCCTAGTTCAGCACTTAGCATGCTAACTTATAACTGCTTGTTTGTCTTCCCAACTATATTTGGCAGACAGCATATCTTGTTCACCAAGGTCCTCACCTTAACAAAACCAAACTCACTGTCGTAGAGTCAGATCCGACTCATAGCAACCCATCCTTGGACTTCCAACGTAGTATCACTATGTAAGTAGATTGCCCAATCTTCCTTCCAAGGAGTAGCTGGTGGGTTTGGACTGCCAGCCTTCTGGTTAGCAGTCAGATGTCTTAGGTACTACGCTACCAGAGCTCCTTAATCTTGCTTTCCTTATTATCCAACCTAATTCAACAAATACTCATTGGGCCAGATAACTCCTCAGACCAGGGAGGGAGACCAATGAAAATCAGGCTTCTGCTTGCACTGTCTCAATAATTATCACCTGTGACTAAAGACAGTAAATGCTGCTTTGCTTTGGATTGTTTCTTTACTGAAGAGGACAATTATTACAGCTCCATCTCTTGAGATTAAAATGAATTATCCTCAATTCTCACCACAGAGTCTGGCACATGGCAGGCATTCAATATGTATTGAGCAAATGAATACAAATATTAAAATTATAAATTATAAATTCAACAAATATTAACTGAGCACAGATAATATAGCAATAAGTGCTGTGAAGAAAATAAAGCAGGGTAAGGGAATGGTGACTGAATGAATAAACTTGAAGCCTGCATAAAAAAGTGAGCTTTAATATATTATCACTCTAAACTCCACAACAAACCAGGGAATTCTGTACAGTATTTACAGGCACCATCCAAAAAAACCAAACTCACTGCTGTCGAGTTGTTTTCTGGCTCACAGCGAGCCCCCACTCTTGTGTTTCTGAGGTGGTATCTCTACAGAAGTAGACTGCCCAACCTTCCTTCTGACGAGTGGCTGGTGGGTTTGAACCACTAGCTTTCTGGTTAGCAGTCAAATGTCTTAGGCACAACACCACCATAGCACAGCAGTTAAAAAATACAGACTTGGGAGCCAAAATGCATGGATTTGAATCTCACCTCTGCAACTTATTAGTTATATGAATGTAGGCAATTTACTCAACTTTTCTATACCTCAGTTTCTATACCTATAAAATAAGAGAATTAATAGTACCCACCTTATAGGACTATTATGAGGATAAAATGAGCTAAAATAGGGAAAGTGCGTAAAAGAGTACCTGTCACGTAAGTACTGCCCATCATCATTACCATTATCAATGCTATTCTAATTTAACAGATGAGAAATCTAAGTCTCAGAATAGGTAAGTGACTTGGTAGAGATTGCAAAGCTAATAAGTAGCAGAGAAGGATAAAAATCCAGATCTGGGTGACTCCACTATACCGCTATGATATGTGACTAGAACACAAAGTGGGATTGTTAGTAGAGGTAGGATCAACTGCTATTAGAACACAAAAGCAGGCACTCAATTCATCCCAAAGTGGAAATGAGTGGGAGCTGAGGATTAGAGAAGTTTGAGAGGTGACAAACTTGCTCAGGAACTTGTCTGGCTTCTTATCTGCTCAATCTCTACTTTTTTGAGAATACCAAAGAAGTTGGGCCCTTATTCCCACCAGTTTCCGGAAAGAATATCTTCATTCATAAATAAAGACAAAAAAGAACAATTTTATCTTCCTTCAGTATTTAAAAATACCACAAAAACTCAAGTTAATTTCTGAAATGGAACTTTTACAAGTGAAAAATACATTGGAAAACTCATTGGATAGGTGGATAGAACAGAAATTACCAATCTGAATAACAGAAATAAATGGGGGGGAAAATGAACAGAGCCTCAGCAAACACAGAATCATAAGAAAAGATCTGGGGACTTTGGTAAGACGGCGGTATAGGCAGACAAGTGACATAGACCCTCTTCGACAAAGAAAAGAAAAACCAATTGACAGAGATACAGAAGATAATCCTGGAGCCCTGAGCTTTGAAAGCAAGTATACAGAAGTGGATTAGGCACCAACTAATGGAAAAACCTGAACGAAAACAGGATCTAAGAATAGGCTGTTTGCCAAGGTCAGCAGGGACATACGAGAGGCTGACAACAGGAAAGGAGACAGGTGGTGAGCCTGTAAGTGCTATCAACTAGTGAATAGAGGAGCACACCACAGTACCCTGCTTGCATAGATAACATACAAACAAAACAAAGAAAATGATTTGTGGGTAAGTCACTCCAACATACAATCACTAATTAAATATAAACACAAAAACAGTCACAATGCCTTGGAGACAACAGTGCATCACAGTCCACACAAAGAAGCAAGATAAAGCATGAGAACAAGGGACCAGCATTCAGACCCAAAACACATCCCTGAGGAAGATACAGCATTGGAACTCCCTGATAAGGAACTCAAAAGAATCATATTTAGGTATCTTCAACAAATTGAGAGAAAGATCAAGGAAAACACTGACAAAATTGAGGAAAACACAGAGAAAACCCTATAACAATTTCAAAAGACAATACAAGAACAAAATGAAAAAATATATGAAAAATTAGAAATGACAGAAAATCTACACACAAAAGTCCAGAAGATTAATACTAAATTTTCAGAACTAGATGAGACATTGAATGCGTAAAGGAGAAGAACTAAATCCATGAAAGACAGAATTAGGGAGACTGAAGG
>NW_006922603.1:267258-268939 GCF_000298275.1 Orycteropus afer afer
AGAAACCAACCCAGCTATGGAAGTATCCAAAGTAAATAAGCCTACAAGATTGTAAACAGGGAACCAGAGACATCAATTGACAAATGAGGACAACTACTGTGGTAGTTTGGTTTGTGTGTCAACTTGGCTGGGCCTGGTTGAGTGGCTGGGCAGCTGGTGGTAGTTAATCCCCATGAGAAGACTGATTGTCAACTCCATGGTGGGATCTACCACAAGCAGCTGGGTAGCTGCCTTTGGGTATGTGGTCTGCTTCCTGTATATAAGGAGATGCCTTTGGGAATGGTCTCTAGCCTATGGCACACTTGGACCCTGCATGAAGCCGTGTCTCTGTTGAGCAGCCTGCTATGCTTTGCCGACCTTGGGACTTACAATGGACTTAAGTTAATGGCCTGCCGTGTGGTTTGGTAAAATCGGGACTGTGCCATTTTTACTTGTCAACCTTGGGGCTTCTCAGCCTCAGCAGACAGCAGCTGTCTGAGTGAAGAAATGCCTCTACCTCCAGTGGCCCAGGAGCAGGAGGCAAAGCTGGACCCCAAGGCTGAGGGGCTTTCACCCAGCCCCTAGAGCCTGGCACTTTGAACTTGGACTTACAGCCTCCAAATCGTAAGAATAAACTGTTAAGCCATCCCATTTGTGGTATATTATTGTCAGAGTGGCACTAGGTAACCAGAACAACTACAAACCAAAAAGAGGAAAAAACTGAGTTGTTATAGAACTTATAGACAGTAGGAAAGTCAAGACAACTACAAGATAGAACGGACTGTTCTAAATTTGGGAAGAAAACTATAAATCACAGGGTAACCCCAAAGAACAATGAAAAACCTTCACATCAAAATAAAAAAGAGGACCAGCACAAATATTTAGAAAATACTAAAACAATAGCAATGAAGGAATTGATAACACGATTCATAAACAAAATGAGCTCAGCATAGAAAATTATATGGAACAAAGAAATCAACACCACGAAAAAGCACATAACAAAAATGACAGCAACAAATTCGTATTTGCTGATAATTACATATCTGGCAAGGGACTTATCTCTAAGATTTATAGAAAACTCCTACGCCTCAACACCAAAGGAGTTAACAATCCAATTGAAAAATAGGCAGAAGGCATGAATAGATACTTCACCAAGGAGAATAGTCAGGTGGCCAACTAATACATGAAGAGATGCTCACAATCAATGGCCATCAGAGAGACGCAAATCAAAACAACAATGAAATACCGTCTCACCCCAGCACTGATGGTAAGGTTCAATGAGACAGAAAATAACAAATGCTGGCAGGGATATGGAGAGATTGGGACTCTGCTGGTGTGACTGTGAAGTGACACAACCACTGTGGAAAGCAATATGGCGAGAAAGCTGAAATTGGAGATACCATTTGACCCAGCAATCCCATTACTAGGTATATATCCTACAGAGGTGAGAGCCAGGACAAGAACAGATATATGCACACTCATGTTCATCATAGCACTATTTACAATAGCAAAAGGATGGAAACAACCTACGTGCCCATCAGCGGAAGAGTGGATGACCAAACTATGGTACATACACATAATGGAATGCTATGCAGCACTAAAGAATAATGTAGAGTCTGCAAAACCCTGCATAATATGGATGAACCTGGAGGACATTATGCTGAGTGAAATAAGTCAATCACAGAAGGACAAATATAGTATT